>NC_041344.1:23414883-23497383 GCF_004354835.1 Perca flavescens | reverse complement strand
CCATTCAGCCCAGTGGGCTAAGTGGAAGCAAGCCTATCGCAAGTGCCTTCCACTGCATTTGGCTTGTCTGTAATGGCAGACTGTGTCGTCCTGGCCCAGACATTAGCCTAATGTATGGAGGCAAGCGGGATCGCTGAACTCATCCATTTCCATTTTAATGGTGGCCATCTAGAGGTTAATTTGGATATGATGCGGTCAAGGCGCGCATATGCGCTGACACGTCAAGTGACAAATAGTGGTGCTGAGAGGATCTATGGGGCGGAAGGGTTTATCTTCCCAGCAGGGAGGCAGTTACTGGTACACACACACACACACACACACACAGACAAACACACACACAACATTTGGTTGTTTGAAGTTTACTCATGGGGTAGGTTATATGTGATAGTTGATAGCTTTGTTACTCGATAAACCTCAAAGGATGCACTTATTTGGTTGGAAATTATTCAGTGTTTTCTCCGATGGGATGCTCATTTTGCGTCGCTGTAGCCCCTGATAGACCACAACTATGGAGGCTTTATGGTTTCTCTTGAGAATAAGGAAAGAGCTGAACTCAGTTTTTTATCTATGTGATGGGGAGACTTGGAATAGGTAGTTTATGGTCCAATTTAATGGGTGAGTGCAGGTTTCTTGTGACTGTGGTTTCCTTTTATACATTAAGCCTATGCCATGGCTACAATTGTGAACAATTTCGCAGTAATTTCCTGTTGCATTGACTTATCATTGTAATATTTTCTTTAGTTTCCAAGCTGTTGACAATGTCATAGACATATTGTGCTGTGCTGTGCTTAGAAATGTTGGAATTCCAGAAGGCCTTTCTCAAACATCAAACAATAAGTTTAGCTTTCTTCAGTTGTATTCCTTATGCGCTGTGGACAACACGAGACGTAAAGCACTTCTATTATTGACTGCAAGAACATGATGGTCTCTGCATCTTTGTCCAAAGGCAAACTTGAATCGTAAATGAGGAAACCAGACAGATGAGGGGAAGGATAAAGAAACAGAAAAAAACATGGGAATCTAGAGAGCAGATTTGCAGTTTTGTATTTCAAGTATTGTTTGTGTCTTTATGGTATTATATGAATGTGATGTTGGGATTATGTTCGCCAAGATCAAAAATCCCATTCCTCTCACTGAGAGACAATGTAGCCTGGGTAATTGGCAAGGACGTGTAGAAAATAGGTTAAGAAAAAGTCTTCCTCTTTCTCATTTAATCACATTGACTGTAGCTCCTCCTCTTGTTGACCTTGTGACATTTACTTTTTTGCACACTTTCATTCCTTCCTCTCTTTGCCTTTCTGCTGCTATTTTTTATTCTGCCTAGTTTGTCACACAGCACACCTTTGCCTCTATTATTCCTCACGCCACGTCTACATGTCCATACATTAAGTCAGCCAGTCGGTCTACTTTGTGTCTGTCTGCCCCTGTCGCCCTCATTCTCTCACTCTCCTTTGGTCTCTCGCTGTCTCCTTCCTCTGCTCTGAGGGCTTGCTGTCCTGCCGTAGTACAGTACAGTGACCATCGATTCATCAAAGTGTCAGAGCACTGCCGCAGCTCTGTGTGCCCGCTACTAAACAACTGCCCTGGCAAAGCAAACAATAGCTCCTGCGCGTGCACACACACACACACACACACAAACACACACACAGAAAAGCAGAACCTGGAGTGCTGCCCCAGCAAGGTCATACCTCTCCCTGTACACCCATTTGGCACACCTGAGATGGTTAGTGCCAAGCTGATTCTGCCAGTGGCACAGTGGGCTAAGCAGTGGACAACATATCTGTTGAACATCCACAGATATCAAGCATAGTTGACATTCCAGTACAAGCCAATCCAAATAGTTGCCGTAGACATTTTGATAAAATAAATGAATAAAATGCACCAAGTTAGCAATTTTCCTAATTGCTGAACCAGATTATTTGCTACTACCCCATACGCATAATGGTTCACCTGAACAACATGACCTTTTACTTTGCCGGTGGTCTACCGGGCTAAAACAGCACGGCCAGCAGTCTCTTTATGGGGTCTTTATGGTGTGTCAGTGGGGTCAACTGCAGGATGGGCTCTTCACTGCAGATTTACACTGCGGGGCTTCGCAGTGGCTCACCAACTCTCAGCAGCTAATTTCATAATGCACCCTGGGCGAGGCTTAAATAATTCAACCGAGCCCCGAGTGAAGGATCTACTTAATCAAAGGCTCTGGGTTTTCATAGAACAGAGAGAGTAGACTTACAGTGCCTTGGTTTATCTCAACCGCACTTGTATCTTATGATGGTTGACTATTTTGTTCAAAGATTCAAGGAGAAAATTAATACGTATGACTACACAGTTCAGCAAAAAAAAGATCTGGCACACATCTCCGTTATTACTGCTTAATGTGAAAATCAAACTTGACGATGCTGTAAATGGTTCCTTAATGCTCACAAAAGTGCATTCTCAAGTGAACTTTGATGTTTTTGTGTCCAATTCAATTCTGACCATCTATTTTTCAGCACAGATAAAAATCTTTCTGGCTGCAGCCAAAAAAGCAAGCTCTCTAAAAGCACTATCTTAGTCTTTTATCCCAGATTGTGTACGTCATTTTCGATTTAAGAGTCGGTCACTTGGCACAGATGCTCACACTTCAAAATAGCATTCGGTCGAGCTCTGGCAGACTTAGTAGACTTATCCTCATGTCATGATTTTTTTGCTTAATTGTACCCATAAAACACAGAGCCCGCTTTCCTGCCTGGGTGATCGCCAGTCAAATATCAGTATGTACAGCGTGTTCCACCCCCTAACAACACATGCACTCTGATGATATGACACACTAATTGAGTTGCAAAACGCCCTCCTTTGGTGTCCTTTGGTAGTGTTTTCATTATATTATGGAGGGCTATTACACTGAACATTCTAACTAACGTGAAACGTGTCTAAAACAGTCACCTAATCATTTCTTTCTTCTAGCATTTTGATTCAATCCTGAAACTGATTAATATACAACGTTGGTCGCCTTAACCTCCCTGGTATTGCTTTGTAATCCATCCCAGCCCACGCACATCCTAACTCATTGCCTATGTACAAGCGGTTCACAGTCCACTCTGACCCCTATCAAGCTCTGCCATCAGGCCGCTGTATGAGCCATTGATGGGCATTTGTCTGATGGGGGCCTTGTAATGAAGGAGATGATGAGGAGATTATTGACCGGGCTGTAGATATGAAAATCAGGTAGCAGCGGTGGATGTGGAGGTTTTACCTGGATATTAGTATTGACGTGATGGTAATTGGGAGGGTGGATGCTCACTTGCTGGGCCCATTTAAAGGTGGTAATAGAAAATCAGACGGAGATAGCTCTTGCTTGGATCTTTTTTGTTCTTCTCTCAGGTTACTGGTTAAAGATGAGGACTGAGAGAAGACACGAGGAAGAGAACATACTATGATGCTGAGTTATTTTAATCCACAGCAAACAAAGAGCTGAATTGTCAGTGCAACATTAGAACACCAAACTGAAGTGTATTCAAGTGGCCAGAGTTCAAATGCACACACATTAGCATCTTTTGGAAGAAGTCAAGCGCATATGAAGTGCTGAAAAGAGACGGCTGGAAGAGGCCCCTGCCTGTTTTTTGATGAGACATGCCCCGGGGAGTCAACAGTGTCATGATGGATATATTGTGACTGGAGATGCTATTATAAGTCCCCCTGCTACTGATGCCATCCAGACAGTCAGAAATCTTTACCTCCTGACACTATCTCCCCTTTTCCCCTACCTTTTTTGCTGTGCTGCCTAGAACAAAAAGCTAATATTGGTTTTGTTTGTTTGTGTGTGTGTGTCAGTGAGTGTTTTTCCAGCCGCATTTCAGAATTTATAAACACCCCGATGTGGCATGTAGCCGCTGAAATCTTAAACACCAGGCTTGATTATTGCTGTGAAGACAAATGCAGCGTTCGCTCATCTGGCTAACCGGGGATTATCCATGTCCATGCGTAATTTATTCTCTTTTTCCCTCTGTTCTTACTTCAAAAATATTTAGTTTGGCTGTAAGACTTAGAGGCCTAGAAATTGCCCTATTTTAGTATTTCCTTTTGTCTTGTCTTCATGCATGGCGGCTTATTACCTGTAAATCCCTATTGTTTTTTCAGACATGAGGCACATTTTAGTTTGATTTCTTTAGCTGTGGGATTGTTCTACCCATCAGAGAGCACATACAAAGTAGCTCAGAATCTGTATGTTTCACAAGCATTCAATAAGGGATTCACATTCCTCCTGGAGGGATTTAACAAAGCAGGCTTCACTTTTACTTTTGGAAGCTGCAATGTGTTTACTCAAGATTCTTGTTCTTTAATGCCCTATTTAATGCCCTCAGGAGCATGGCTCATTTTGATGCATTGATTTTTTCCAGACATTTACACAGTTATAAGTATGGATGTAAATGAACAAAACAAAAAACATATCTACTGCGAGTGTTGCATTGTTTGTAATGTTGAATAATGTGGTTTATGCAGATAACAGATGTCCTCCAATTATATTTTCCTGATTACATTTTAATCAGACTGCATTATGGTTCAGGTTTTTGACTGGAGCAAACAAAGGGGAAATACACATCATTTGTATAAATAGCATGTATTCTTGCACGACATTCTAATTTAGTCCCTCTACAAGGATATGCATTTATGCAGGTTTCTATTGTGTTCTCATGCCTTGTGTTAGGTTTTCTTCTGCAAAGAGAAATTTATTCAGAACATGTTGCATTACTGCTGTCATAGTTCAAAAGTTACAGCCCACATGGCTACTTATGGTTTGTGATTGTCCAACATATTCACATTTTATTCTCTTGTCACCTGTCAGTGCCAGACTGCACTCATTCAGCTGTCTGTAAGATGATAATTAACTTCAAAGTGAACCTTTTTGGTTGGGGGAGATAGCCATCACCACCTAAATATGTCAAACGAGTGTGTTATGACCTACAGGGTGATATACTTACATACACAAATTAGTACATCAACACTGAAAACACACACTGACAACTAGCTACACAAAGCAATCACACATCAGTCCACGTTAGCGATTAATTACAACCAAATCCCTAACATTGATTAAAAGTCTCAGCTGTGCTCAGATGAGTCGAAAGACAAGTCATTTAGCTCGGGGATTCAACACACACACACACACACACGCATACACCCTCCCTCATAGCTCGCACTCCACACATCCAACTGCAGTTCTGATAGATGGCAACACACACAATTAAAAGTTAAGATTGAAGGCTGTTTGCGGACAAAAACGCAGGATGAGAGGAATTAATGTAGTGCTCAAGTGTGTATGTCTTTGTGTGTGTGTGTATGTGTTTCCACTTCTGTCCTCTCATTTTCTCCTCTCCAACTGTGTCATGTGTTAACGTGGGAACGTATTACTAATGTGGTGAAAGGGCCAGTGAGTGAACAATTGCATGATGATAGAGGTGGAAGAGGTGGGGAAAGCTGGGAGAGGGTGAGCCATTTAGCACTGCTATACTAATGGCTCAGGCTGCACGCTGTAGGTGATAATGGATGTTGCAGCATTTGGTGCTGTGTGTGTGTGTGTGTGTGTGTGTGTGTGTGGATTTGTATAATTTCCATTCTTGGATCTAGAGAAGTGTTTTTTTATTTTTGTTAAATATTCTATTAATACTTTTTACACTTTTTACACAGTTCTAACACACCTTACGCCCTTTTTAATAACTGCCTATTTCTTTCTCTCTTCACAGCTCAGAACTGCAGTTACACACTACACAGTCCCAATGGGACGATAGAGAGCCCCGGCTACCCTTACGGTTATCCTAACTATGCCAACTGTACATGGGTGATTGTGGCGGCGGAGCACAACCGGATACAGCTGGTGTTTCAAGGTTTCGCCCTAGAGGAGGACTTCGACATCCTGTCTGTATATGACGGGTCACCCAGCCCGGGAAACCTGCGAACACGGTAAAGCCTACTTTTTTTTAAATGTGCATGTCTGTGTTGGTTGCATATTATGTCTACACATGCATATACAACTCTTTGTAGTACTAGCAGTCCAAGAAAGTTCTACATAGTGCTTGTGTCCCACAGGCTGAACAGTGGGGGCAAAAATCGAAAAATGCAGATAGGTCAAGAAACATGAGCAGTCAGACAATCTAACCCACGGGTTAGCCAAACATTTGTGGAAGAGAAAACATTCTTTTTCAAACTGTGTGTTGTAAACATCATATCACACTTCACACATTAGATTATACAGACACAGATTAGACTCCATCGTGATATAAAGAATATAATCATTTTTTAAACGGGTAGAAAGCCGAAAGATAATCCCCCCCGATGGAGTCTAGACACTGATGGTGGTGTGAGGAGCCCGGAACCCAAACTCCGTTGGTAGCAGCGTGCCGGAAGAGGACCCAGGAGCCGTTGAAGCCCGGAGGAGCAAGGGGCGGAGGAGGGTTGTGCTCATATCCTGAAATGACACTGAGCAGCATAAAGAGACAGGTTTAAAACAGGGATGTCGTGCAGTGATTGGCTCGTGATTTTCATGGCCGCTTCTGATTGGTTAAGACAAAAGTGACCACCTCTACAGCTGATCCATTCAGGGGTGTGAGAAGTGATTATGTTTAGAAGTCTTCCTGAAAGAATTTGCGCTGAGCTCCATTTGTAATAGCTGCAAATATAAGATATAGTCACAGAGCTGCTATTCACTGATGCATTTATGTATTCCGGGACATTATTGCTTGCAGTCTCATATCTGTCAGACCTCTTGGCAGTCCACTTGTTTACAGGCTACCTTAATTAGTGACACTTTCTGCTTTCAATCTGATCAGTTGAAGATACACCAAAGCAGCTTTTAATTCATGTCACCTTCTGGTATAAGCTTGGCCTTGCAAATAGTTTAAAGCATATGTTATGCGAGGCCCTCGAGAGACAGATGAGAGAAATATTCTTAAGGGCTTTTGTTATTGAGACTGTTTTGAGTCTCTGTCAGACTCCCTGTTCCTCCCCGTCGATACCTCTCTCTCTCTCCCTCACCTCTTTTCTTCCCCCCTCCCCTCCCCTCCCTCTCATTCTGTGCCAGTGGTGCCTCCACTGCCTCTCCCTACAGAAAAGGAATGAAAGAGAAAAGAAAATCCATTATGGATTCGTGTTGCGCTGCTCTCCTCAGCCTTTCTCCTGTTTGGACCTCTGGGCTCGGTTGTATATTGATGCTCTGGCGGGACGGTGGGGAAAGCGCTCCACTCTCTCCATCTAAGCACTTTGAAAATAAGTGAGGGGAAAGAAAATGAATTTGAAAAAGAAGGAAAAAAAGGGAGGGTGAGAGAGTGAAAAACACATAAAAATAAAAGATGGAGAAACAGTGGGAGTGCTCAATAGTTTGTAGGGAACACGGATCTCCTTTCGATTCTGCTTGTGTTGTCTTTGAACAGAGTTCCTCTCTTTCCAAAGGAGTCTTTTTTTTGTTGAGCTTGGAAAGGCTGGAAGCAGTCAACAGCAGTTTGTCAGGACATGCGGGTGTATTTACATTCACGCCTCTGCCGACACCACACACCCACACACACACACACACACACACACACACATTCATAAGCACAAATACACGCACAAAGATACACGTCTGATAATTCAGCCTTTGCTCTCATCTCCCGCTCCTGACAAAAGTAATTTTGTCTCCATCTCTCTTGCTCCTCTTCCTTCATTCCTTCCATTTCTCTCTACCTCTACTCATTAACTCCTCACATATTTCTTTTTAAAATGTCTTATCCCTTCTGCCTGTTCTCCATTTTGTGTCCTGCATGCTGTGTTGTGCTGAATTTGATCGGCCTTTCATGTATGCAACGTTATAGGTT
The DNA here is from genome assembly GCF_004354835.1 of Perca flavescens. Taxonomy (NCBI): domain Eukaryota; kingdom Metazoa; phylum Chordata; class Actinopteri; order Perciformes; family Percidae; genus Perca; species Perca flavescens. The sequence goes on along the minus strand of NC_041344.1, from coordinate 23,489,557 downwards.
GTAGAGCTTGGAATATTTTGTTTAATCTTAAGTAGTCATCAAAGATGAATGTTTTGCCTTTCTTCACATTCACATGATCACCTTTGATTTCTTTTTTCAAAGCAGTCCCTTTTCTTTAGATTTGTTTATTTATCCATGTATGTATTCATTGCTGTCACAGCAAATTGTTGTTATCAGGAGAATGTTGGCTGACAAATCAGTTCAGCTATATATATATATTTATTTATGTATATATAAATATATATATTTATATATGTGTGTGTGTGTGTGTGTGTGTGTGTGTGTGTGTGTGTGTGTGTGTGTGTGTGTGTGTGTGTGTGTGCTTGAGATCCTATGAACCCTGGAGTGTGTTTGTGAGTGTGTGTGCTCAACACATTGCCTGCTCCTGCAGCAGTTTCTTTATGAGTCACAGTCAATCGGTAGGAAATGTATATATGAGACAGTCTGTTGCTGCAGCACTTCATTAAACTGCCGATCCCGACTGACACCTGGGAAGCAAAGAGAAAATTCAACAGAAGTTGCAATCGTTTGAAATGGAGAAATAGAAAAGTATATGGTGTGATATATATGTCCCATATTCTGAGCTCAACCTGCTGTCGGTATGTGAATGCTGTTAATTAAGCAGAGCAATTATTTCCAGAGATGGTGTAGTGATTAAGTGATTAAGTGCATCTTGTGCCCTCAGTGTTGTGGAAGCTATCAGTTACTTCACACAAGGAGAGGTTGAACTGCAAAGAAACTAACCGGTGGGTGAATTGTTTTTTTGCTGACTTAAGTAGTTGAAACATCTACGGTATGTATCATATAAAACGGCTTTATTGCAAAAACATTAGCCTGTTGGATATGACATTATATTTTTGGGGGCATTTTAAGGCCTTTATTTGTATAGTACAGCTGAAGACATGACGGGAGAGAGAGGGGGAATGAAATGCAGCAGGTCGGAGTCGAACCCGCGGCCGCTGCGCCGAGGAGTAAACCTCTATATATGGGTGCACGCTCTACCAAGTGAGCTACCCAGGCACCCATTGGTGGACACACTTTGACAGTGTTGACAGAGTTAGATAAGGTTGACATCAATCTCATGTCTGTGCATTTAGTACAGAGAGGGTAACAGGCTCTCTACAAAATAGCCCACCAACACTGTCAAAACTCTAATTTGCATTTTGCATCTCATTTGTTTCATCCGTACACAAACAGAAATTTTAAAATGTGGATTTGTGGTTTCACTATATTTCGTGAAAAAAAAAAACAACTGTTTATTCCACCCGCCGAGCAGTCTGTGCACCCGCTATGGCAACCTCACTGTGACAACACAACTCAGTGAAGGTGCACACTGTGCCTGGCTCACCTTAATAGTATAGTAATAGTTACACCACATAACTCCCACTAGAACCACTAATTTGTCTTTTGGCACATCCGTTTGTGTATGGATTTAATAAACAGTTTGAGAAGTGTTGGTAGGCGAATTCTTTAACTTTGGACAGAGCTGGCTAACTGTTTCCTCCTGCTTTTTTTTCTTAACGCTGTACTAAGCGACAAACATCCTGACTCCAGCTTTGTACTTGTACTCTACTGTAACTAAGAACATAATCTTGATATCCTTCTTCTCATTTGCAAGAAAGCAAATGAAGGTATTTCCCAAAATTTCAAATAGCTGCTGGCCATTTTCTCTTTTGTTCTGGTTTCCATCTATTTCAGAAGAGTATTAAAATCAACTTTCCACAACTCGGTATTAGGATTAAGATATGTCACCCATCACAGTTTTGACCCCTTCATTGTATTGTTCCACAACAGCAAACAGCTCCTGTTATGTTAACATCTTCTGTTGAATGCTCTTTGAGTCGGTCATGAAAGCACAACTTTGTCAAAATAAGAGCCCTTGAGATTCACATATATCCTTTTCACAATAGCCATGTCATTGCTTAATATTTGTCCACAGGGAATTCTTTCTACAATAGCACAGCTTATAGATGTGATGCTTTGCATCCAACCCTTGACTCTGTGATGGAGTACCCTTGACTTCATCAGTTGAATGGACTGTTTTCAAAGTGGTCCGTCTGCATTACCACGTGACAATAGTGCGACCCTTACAACATGAAATTGTTACTGTGTGATGGATTGCCTTAGAGGCAGAAAATAGAGATAAATAATTGTGGCATCTTTTGAAAAATGGTCAAAGTATGCATGAATTGTAGTTGCCAATTGTTGTTGCAAAATCCCTGATACAGTCCTAAACCTTTCCTTAGATTAACCTTTAAATCCTCTTCTTGCAATTTCCACCTGTCTGTTGTCAAAATAGTTAGTGTTAGCAATAGTTAATTACATTTTAATAATGCAGTAAGGTCATTATCTGGTCATACTGTGTATCTGCAGTAAAAGGATTGTGATGGAACTTCCTCCTAAACACAAGTAACCCCAGTGACCTGGGTTAAACAGAGCCTTTTTGTATTGTAGCACAGCAGTCAGACAGACTTCCCATGACTAAAACAACCGACTTAACCTTAAGCGAGACACTGAACCCCTACCAGCTCACTCACTGTCACTTTGTACAGATTTCTTACTTGTAAAAAGCAATTTCTTTTTAAACCTTTGTGTCAGATCTCACCTTGTAACTGCCAATTGCGTAACACTGAGAACATTTCAGAAGAGGGAAAAGCTATTGGGGTGTGTGAAGGCGTCTCTCTCCGCATGTCTTCCTCTCAGTGATAGAGTGATGGAATGGAGGGACTTAAAGGCCAGGCAGTCTGGCAGGGAAGGGGAAGTGAGAGAGGGAGGAGGAGGCGTGGAAGGGACAGATTTTCAGCCTGCGGGCTCGATAGGACCTAAATAAGGAGCACTAGTGCATGGTGCTGGCAGTGGCATTAATACTACAGTCAGCCCTCAATGCTGTAAGGTTGGGGTGTCACTGTGTGTGTGTGTGTGTGTGTGTGTGTGTGTGTGTGTGTGTGTGTGTGTGTGTGTGTGTGTGTGTGTGTGTGTGTGTGTGTGTGTGTGTGTGTGTGTGTGTGTGTGTGTGTGTGTGTGTGTGTGTGCGCTCAGACTCTGCTTACAAAGGAGGATCTAGGCAGCCCATCCCAGCAAGCTGATTCAGTGTCAACAAAATCAAGGTTTATTGGAATACAGATAAAATGAACACCACACTCACCAACACACGGTCTGACACACACTTTTAAGCACGGAGTAAATGGCAGTGGGCTGGAAACCTGTAATTTTTCAGACACATAAGGTTTCAGAGTCATTTCTGCTTTTTGGCAAGCACTCGAGAGCACAAGTGCTGCTTGTACGGTGCATAGGGGGGGATGTTTTGTACGCGCTTTCATATTGCTTCTGCTTGTAGTTCAAAGTTTTGATTTGAGCTGTGTAAACATTCTATCTACAAACGAGGCCTTAAACGCAGACTGTAAAGGAATAGATTGTCTGATTGATCATTTAAACATCAAAAACATGCACACCAAAATAGGCCTTAGATGACAGCGGATTCATCGATTAGTTGATTGACAGATAGTTAAAATGCCAGACATTATCTGGTTACAGCTACTGAAATGTGAGGATTTGCCAATTTTCTCTGGTTATTCGGAAATGGATCCTCTTTGGATTTTGGACTTCAAGCTATTTAAAGATTTCCCCTTGGGGTCTGGCAAAATTGAGATGATAAGTTGTTCCTTATCTTCTAATATGTTAAATAAAAGATGAATCAATCCTGCAATAAAAGATTTTTTTTGGGCCACTTGAGGGCAGCGGAAACGAGTTGCGGGGGAGAGTGGGTGACGTATAACGGCACTTCCGCCACGGCAGTGTTTCTTCATCGGTGACGGCCTTGGCCATCAATCTCTCACAACACATACTTGGGGAAATAACTTGTGCTGTACGTGAACACTGTGGTGTGAACACGCATTCAATGTGTGTTTGCATACACACGTTTCTTCTTTGTCTCTTCATCCTGAAATACACATGCTTACTACACGTAGCTACACGTTGTGCGACATCCGTGTGTGTGTGTGTGTGTGTCTGTGTGTGTGAGAGAAATATGGCTTCAAGGTTTTATTTGTTTGAGCTAGTCACGATTGAGCATCTTATTCAACAGCATCGACACACAAACATACTGTAGGTATGTCACACCCCCAGACATGTGCAAGCAGATGCATTCATACACACACACACACACACACACACACACACACACCATAGGATTTATGGTTCTTTTGAGTCTCGGCTGTTAATGGAGAGACTGCCACTTATCAACGTCAGCTTTAACGACAGTCTGCTAAAAACAGGAGGAAGAGTGATAGTTTGTTTTTCATCATCTCATGCTGGGAAAAAGTAAAACGATGTCAAGATTTATGGCATCTGCTCACCTGTGAGGCAGAATTATTAGGCCCTGTAACCCCAGATTAGAGAAATAATCAACGAGATGGCTGTGAATTTATATCCTACATCCAGTGTATCACTCATTCTGTGTATTGCTATTGACATTCCTCCATCTCCAGGCTTATCATTGTTCATAACAGGAAACACTTCAGCAGCGGCGTGAAATGAAATGTTTTTCTGCCGAGATAAAAGATTGAATATGCAGCGCAGCCTTTGAAAAGACGTATCATTTTCAGCCCTTCTGTGCTCTCGGTCACACTTGAGTCAAGGGAAGGCGCCACATTTTTGGGAGGCCAGCCTGTTGAGCCGTTTAAACCTTCAGGGATGAAAACATAATCACTAAAAATAGAGATATCATTGTGCCCATGTACCGCTCCTTGGCCATATTTTAGCCAATATGTGTCCTCAAAAAAAAAGTACATAATTATACATTTGCCTTGTACAATGAACAAATGTGGATCTTTGTTTGCTGACTTTATGTGACTTTCTTATGTTAAAGGGGAGAAAAATGTAATACATATTCTATTAAATATGTGATATCACAGCAGGGCAGTGCAAGAAATTGGTAAACTGTATAAATAATGATGTGACACACTGTATATATTGTGGATGACCAAGGACTGATTTTGTTAGAAAGTGATTGGTACAATACCACAGCAGCAGAGATGAACATGCTCATGTGAAATATTTCCTAAAATTAGATTTGGCTAGATCAGATATATTGAGCTAAATATGTCTGATTTTGATATTGAAATGCTCTGCAGGTCATATAATAAAAATGGTAGTAACCTTTTACAGTTAAAGGTCTTTACTTTGGATTATGCCTGTATCAGTTAACACAAGGTCATCTTTAGCAATTCCTGTATCTAAAAAGCTAATGAGCACAAGTTGATTTGCAATATTTCTGTTTAAATGTTTGTCGTAATTTGTTAAACATGAAAGGTATTCAGTGTACAAAGCAATGGTACAAAATATAACAGGAACTTAGACAAAGCAATTAATTTCATGATAGCAATTGATAAACACCACCTAATAAAGGGATGGTGGGAGGCGGATGTTATTTTCTCACTGCAGGGAATTCATTGTGTTGATTTGCATGAACTTATGCAAATCACGTCAGTCACAATTTTTCAATTGCAATACCTAAGGCCGGTACAATTCATTAGTGTGCAGCGGTTTTAACATGTACGGCATGTCTACATTTAACATTGTGGAAGGAGAAGAGCACACCGGGATGCAGGCTCGTCATAGATTTTTCACGGACATTACTTTTCTCTGTTTGCAGTCATTTGGGTCGATAAAGCTGTAATAAAAATGTATAATGTTCAATAATGATGATAAACTTGACAATCTATAATTTTTGCAAAAGAGAGCAATTCTCAAAGGAAAACAGTTTCTGTTGTGCCTATGAACAAACAGCACAGTAGCAACAGTTTCGGTGATACTGTATGTAAATAGAACACCATGTCCAGTTTTTAACATCGGCAAAAGACAGTGGAAGTCAATGCAATGAGTGGAATGCAATTAAAAAATCTTTATTATGAAAAAAAAAAAAATTATTGTGCCCCGCCTTCACCATTGCTCAAAATACTATAGGGCTGCAATAAAGGCTACAGAAGCTTTCACTGCTTGTAAAATCAATATTCAACCAATCATGGAAAATCTGATTTTAAATAGCATCACATTACTGAAGGTCTATAATGATTAAATGGTTAGGTTAATGCCCACTTGTCGAATACTGCTTTGCAAAAGTAGTAACTAGTGACTGTTTAGCAAAAATACACATTTAGGCGTTCCTTGAAGCAACAGTCTTTTCACATTTTTGTACATCTGCTGTTCTCTCCATTGATAATAAGGCCAAAAAGTTGTTTAACCATTGCTCTTAAGCTTAAGCACCCCTAATTTACAGTTCAGTGATCATGTTATCTGATAAAAAGAAAGCTACTTCTTCCCTGCTTTGTTTTCTGCAGTGATTTGTAGTTCTGAGGTTGATTTTCAAAGCTTTAGACTAAAGTCAGAGGCAATATGCTTGTGCTGTTTATACATAAATTATCTCTCTCATGCATATACAAGTAGCAATGAACACATATCATATGCATGCTCTCAAGCACTTTCCAAAATTCATAAACATCTCTACAGCATTTAACATTTGAAAAATGAGAGTGAAAAGAGCGCTCGTTTCCCACAGCATACATTCTTTATTTTGTAGGTCACTCCTTCCAAATAATATGACATGCTCTGTAATGTCGTTGTCATGTATGCTGTTAATCATGTCTTCCTATGAAAAGCAAATCCAATTTCTGGTGGTGTGATAATGGAGAAAGATCCAACCTATTTGTTGCTTTACATGGGTTCTTGCACGCAACATCATGTAGGGCACCCGTAGTGACTTGGCTATTTCTAATAGGGTTTGCCACTATGAGAGAATATCCCGATTCGACATACCTGCAAACAGTGATTCCAGGAAAAAACAAAAACGGATCAAGCAGAGCACACAACACACTGATAACGATGAGGACTTGTCTAAACAGGATGAAATACATAGTATTATAAGCTAGTCTCTCACCACTGTGAGACACCGATATACTCAGCTGTCTGGGACACACGAGCAATCCAACGACTGTCATCAGTGCATGCACCTGCCAATCTGGGATGAAATGTGAGATGCGAATGCTTTATTGAAATTAGGATAAATGGAACATACACAAATGTAAATTATGTCAACAATTTCTTCTTTTTTATCCACTGCAACCACAAAAAATGGCATATGTGTTAGCATCTTCAAATGGAATGGCCAAAGTTTAGAAAATTCTCCTTCAAGTCTTTTTTTCATCATACAAATAATCTTGTATACTCACAATAGAATCATCCCAAAGGCACTTCCTTTCACATACCGTTATATAGACTTTGTCGAAGAAGAAAATGCTATATTTTTGAAAAAACTCGAAATGGTGGCTTAATGTATTTGTAAAAGGTTAAAGAATCATCAAAAACATTTGGTTCTTTTGGCTGCCACATCATCTCACTGCAGAAGAAAAAGAAAGAACAAACAGAAGAAGCCCAACAGAAAGACATGGTGACATGGTATTTGCCCCGCTTAACCGCACACCCAAAAAACAGAAGAAATACTGTACATTCCCTTTAGCTGTAATCTATGGGACTGTGAAGCACAGACGTTCTCCTTGTGCACCATTTGTTTCCTGGTTTAGGCAAATCCCTGGCATATTTTTTGCAGCTTGTGTTTATTTTGCTTTTTTTTCCCTCAGTGTTACTGCAGTCACATTTTTCTTCCTTGATTTCACCCTTTCCCTTTGTTTTTTCTTCTTCATCCCTGTGAGACACAGAGCATCGCAGTCTAATTACTTATCCAAACACCTTGTGAAACGTGATAATGGGTAAAGCACACACACATGCACGCACACGAACACACACACACGTCTGTGCACAGTCATGCTGTGTCAAGGATGTATGCATGTAATTAGACACTTGTTGCATGTGCTTATTTAGTTACATTACATTTAGCTGACGCTTTTATCCAAAGCGACTTCCAATAAGTGCATTTAACCATGAAGGCACAAACCCAGAACAGCAAAAATTACATAAAAGTACATTAGCTTCATATAAGACAAACTGCCACATGTAAGTGCAATATTTTTATTTATTTATTTTGTTTTTATAACCACCAATCTTCTTAGCCAAGGTGAAGTCGAAAGAGATGTGTTTTTAGCCTGCGACGGAATGTGTAGACTTCCTGATGTCCTAATGTCAATGGGGAGCTCGTTCAACACCATTTAGGAGCCAGGACAGCAAACAGTCGGAATTTCATTGAGTGGTTAGGTGTCCCTTGCACTGAGGGAGCAGCAAGACGATTGGCTGATGCAGAGCAGAGTGGATTTTTGTTGAAAAGGTGAACATTAACACTCCATATTACTGCTGTCATGGATAAGGCATAAAGGATGTAAATCAGTTTCTAGAAATGACATACAACACAGTGCAGAGATGTTGAGGACTACAATAGAACACATGAATCCTGTTTTCGTACTAAAAAAAAGACATAATTAAGAAATAGAGGGCATTAATGTTGAGATCTCCAGGCAGGGGGGGACTAAAGGAGAGACCGTCAACGTAAGTCAGTGTTTGTGAGAGCCAGTAGATCATTACCAGTGCTGTTCTTCAGTTACAGACACAAACAAACCACTCCCCTCCCCTGCTGTCTCCTTCTCTTTGCTGCTCTTTGATCATCATTGCCACTGGAGTGTAAAAAGAACGACTGGTAGAAAGCAAATAGCATTGGTTGGGTGCTCCATTGGTCACTGTGTCCCTGTTATCCCTGCTGGCTAATCAGGTCTTCTGCCCAACCTTGTTTTGGAGTTTGTTAGTGGCATCCCTCTGCGGAAAAACTGAAGATCACAGCATGAGAGAGGGAGAGGAAGAGAGAGAAAGGGAGAAGGAGGGGGAGAGAGAGAGAGAGAGAGAGAGAGAGAGGGAGAGGGAGAGAGAGAGAGGGAGAGGGAGAGGGAGAAAGGGATAAGGAGGGGGAGAGAGAAAGAGATTGCAGTGCAAATGATGACATTTTGAATATACAGTAGATTCAGAGCTTCATCCATTGTTTAAATCTCAAAGGCGTAGATTTTGCCTTGCAGTGCAGGCATGGAATAATGCACATACATGCAAACACGCTCCTTATCCATATCCAGTCCTTATATGAACAATCGAGGCCTTACACACTACGTGACCAAAAGTAAGTGGACATTGGAAAGATTTTCCACAAGAATCGGCAACCTGGCTGCAGGGATTTGCACTCATTCAGCCAGAAGAGCTTTAGTGAGGTCAGGGACTGATGTTGAGCAATAAGGCCTGGGTCATAGTTGGCATTCCAGTTCATCCCAAAAGTGTGTGGACGGGATTAAGGTCTTGGATCTGTGCAGGCCAGTCAAGTTTTTCCAAACCAAATTCAAAATCCCCATTTCAGTATGGAGCTGGTTTCAGGTAAGGTGGCACTGTGATGTTGAAACAGGTAAGGTCCTTCCCCAAACTGTTGCCACAAAGTTTATGCCCACTATTACATGCCCACCATTATATGCTATAGCATTAACATTTACCTTATTGGAACTAACCATGAAAAACTAGCCTAAACCTTTGAATTGCTGCACACTTTTCAGATGTATTCAGTGACACAAATTACAGGTCTCGTGGCGTGCCCATTGATGGCTATTTCCTCCAGATGGAGTAACAATAGACCAATCAGAGATTTGTAGGCAGGATTTAACTAGAGAGCTAGCTGGCTACATAGCTCAACAATTGAAAAGACAGGGGCTGTTGACATACCTTTGGCTGTATACAGCAGTACAGAAGGGGCCAGGGGCACAGGATGAGTCAGAGGCAGAGAGAGAAAGATACAGTATGCAAGCAAAAGCCTCAACTGGTGAAAGAGGGGTTGGGTGTGGGCTTTACGTGGCAAATGGCTGCATTTGATTAAATAACATATCCTTTTAATCTGAGAGATTCTGGGGAAGTCAACATTGTACTCAGCCATTACCCAAGTGTACATTAGTGGTTTGTTTGTTTCTTTTATCACTCCCCTTCAAATCATGCCTCATTCCTCGCACCACTACACTAAGCCAGGTTTGTCTGTTGCCATTGCTAGTATTATTTTTTTTCACACAGATTAACAACAACTACTATTACTACTATTACTACTAAAACTGTAACACCCCCTTACCTTTATAACTATTTAGAGATAATAGAAATAAGGTATATAAGGTAAAATCAATAGTAAACACCTTATTATACAACATATATACATATCTAAAATGTAGGATAGCGTTTTAATATTTGTGGTCATTTTTGTATAATTACTTTCACCTTGTTTTCTGTTTGTTTTCTATTGCTTCTCTTACTTCTGTCCTTTTCTCTCCTTGATTATTTGCTGCATCCTTGTGTGTCATAATTGCTCCATGGACTCACACACACACACACACACACACACACACACACACACACACACACACACACACACACACACACACACACACACACACACACACACACACACACACACACACACACACACACACACACACACACACACACACACACACACACACACACACACACACACACACCCAGACCTGCACGGCGAGTAAACGACTGCATATCTCATGGCTACTACTTAACTTTGTCACTTTCCAAGGGGCCAGAGTGGCAAGGCATTGAATTACTTTTATTCTATCCCTAATTGTTTTCTGCCCGAGGATTATTGCAAAGCAATTTGTGCGGAGCAGAGGGAAACACAGTGGACTTGTGAACGTCACCTTGTTTCCTTTGTCAGCCTTGATTTGTTTGCTGTAAGTGTAATTGACTTATGTCTCTACAACGGGGAAACAAATGAACAAAGAATGCAATTCTTTTTTTACTTCCTTACCACTACTGTCAGAGCCTTTATGTTGTTTATGTACAGACTCTATATCCATGCATTCAATTATGAAGCTTTTTATGTAGTTATATTTATACATATAACGGGAAAATCACAGATACAGTAACATGGTGGCGGCGAGTGTGTTGGTGTAGCTACTCTCACTCCCTTGACTTTTTTGTCTGACTAGCTGATTTCACTATTGCTGCTAAAGGAACTAGACTAAATCGGAAGGATCAAAATGTAGGATTGGCTGCTTCTGATGAAAGTATCAGTGAGCTTAATTTAGCGACTCTTTCTAGCCTCCTGGATGAGCTCAGGCAATCAATTGCTGCGGATTTCAAAGCCTCCTTCTCCTCGCTCGAAACTAAACTTGATTGCATGCAAGAAACTTTGTCTGATCATGCTCAGAAAATTTCAGCACTTGAGAACAATGCCAATCTACAAGATGAGCGTATTTTAGTTTTGGAAACATCCTGTGGCTCATTGTCGGCAAACAACGCTAAATTGCTGGCTAAAGTGGCTGATCTGGAATCACGTAGCCGCCGCAACAATATTAGGCTACTTGGCCTACCTGAATCAATCGAGGGCGGACAGCCTACTGCCTTCTTCTCGGGGCTTCTGATGGAAGTGTTCGGTTAGGGTGTTCTGGGTTCTTTGCCGGATTGTGATATTGCTCATCGTGTTTTCACTGCTAAACCGAGCCCAGGTCAGCGGCCTCGGCCAGTTATCATACGCCTGCTAAGGTACCACCAGAAAGTGACTATCATACGTGAAGCCAGAGCTAGAAGGGGAAGACTTCAGTACCGTGGTACATCCATCGCTATCTATGATGATTACACTCCTGAAGTAATGGAACAGCGGTCAAAGTATCGTGAAGTTATATGTCGGACCTTTATAAACTTGGACTTAAGCCTGCGCTATTGTTTCCATCAATGCGAAGGAGGGAGGTAGGAAAATGTTTTTCTCAGCTGATGAAGCCAGAGACTATGCAACATCACTCCTTCCTGCTAATTAGAATTCACTGTGTTTTTCCTTATGCGCTGCAGTTTTGGGTTTTGCTGTCTTATTTAAATTTGCTACTCAACTGTATCGATAGGCCATATTGCTTTTTTTGAATGCTTGGTTCTTTATTGATATTGTTTGGACAGCAGTAGTTTTGTTTTGATTTTTTACTTTACATTATGCTTTATGCTGTTTTGTCCCTGGGGATGGCTGGTTGATTGTCTGTGACCTGATCTGGTCTGTCCTTATGTTTTGCTTATGAGTAGCTAATGTGAGTCTTTAGCGTGGCATCCCAGAATATAGTTAGTCTTTGTCTCATGTAGTACTTATAATTTGTTTAGTTATTAATTTATATGCTGTATTTTTTGTGATACTACTAGACTGATAAATGACTAAAATAAAGTAAATATTGCTATTTTGAAAATATTTTTATTTATGCGGGTTTTGAGACTCTTTCAGTCATTTATTCTTTATAGTTATTGCTCGATTATGGATTTTTTGTTTTGTTCGTTTAGTTTGTTTTGTTTTATATTTGTTTCTGTTTTTGTTTGTCAAAATTTGTTATCGCTGTTTTTATCGCCACCTGCTCCTTACACCCTACTATATGTTATATGCCTACTACTTATTTGTGAGTTATTGATTCAATTAAAGGACTTAAAGTCATTCATCTCAATATTAGGAGTCTTGCTTCCAAAATTGATCTTCTTAGGGTATGGGCTGCTTTACACAAACCTAATATAATCACTATTTCTGAATCATGGCTTCATAACAGTATCACTAATGATGAGGTGGGAATTGATAATTATGTTTTATATAGAGCTGATAGAACATCTAGAGGAGGAGGTGTTGCTACTTATGTTGATATAAATCTGGTCTCTGAGTGTGTCTCTCCTAATGTTAAGCCTACTAACTTTTTTACTCTTTTTACTAATATTATTTTTCATGAAAACAAACAGCTTACTATTGGAAATATTTACAGACCACCTTCTGCCCCCACTGATTCCTTAAATGCTATCCTGGCTACTATTAGTTCTCTTAACAGACATAATGAACTGATTATATTGGGTGACTTTAATAATAACTGGTTGGATCGGTCTTCCTCAGGTGAGAGAAATCTTTTAGGTACTGTAAGCCTTACTCAGTTAATTAAAGAATCCACAAGGGTTGAGGGCCGTTCGTCTACCTTACTTGATTGGATTCTTGTTTCCAATCTGGATAGGATTATCAAATTGGGTGTTTTATCAGATTGCTTTAGTGACCATTCTATAATATATTGTATCTGGAAAATTAAAATACAGTTTCCCCTATAAATATATCACAATGAGGCAAAGTAAAAATTTTAATGAGGATTACTATAGACGCGATTTATTAGATATTAGATGGGACAGGCTCCAACTAATTCCATTTGTGGAAGAGGCATGGAACTTCTTCTATACTGAAGTAAAAACCATAATTGATAAACATGCTCCTGTGAGAAAGATTAAAGTTAAAGGTAGACATTTACCATGGATAAATTCTAATTTACTTCAACTATTCAAGGAAAGGGATAAAGCTTGGGCTAAATATCATTTAACAAAAGATGAATCGGATGGGGCAACATATAGGCATTTAAGGAATAAATGTAAAACTGAAACTAGGAATGCCAAATCTAACTACTATAGAGACTGCTTTTCTCATGATTTTAATAATCCTAGGTACTTCTGGAATCACTTAAATAATATTCTGAATAAAAATAAAAAAACTTCTGTCAAACAAATAAGTAAGGGTAATGATATTTTATCTGATCCTGTGCATATAGCTCATGCCTTTAATCTTCATTTTTTGTCTTTGCATAGCTCAAAATCTGTTTGCTCGGATGGTTTGACATGGTCTTCTTATTCTCCCATGCCTGCTGGTTCTTTTTCATTTAAAAAGATCATGCCTACTGATGTTGTTAAGGCATTACAGGACCTTAAATCAAAGTGTAGTACAGGACCAGATGATCTGGAAGCAAAGTTTATCAAAATCGCAGCTCATATATTTATGTTTCCTCTTGCAGATCTCTTTAATTTATCATTAACTACTTGTACCGTGCCACAAATTTGGAAAGCTGCAAGAGTGACACCTCTTTTCAAAGGTGAACAATCAGATGTGAATAATTATCGTCCGATTTCTATCATTTGTGCAGTTGCTAAAATATTTGAGAAACTAATTTTTAATCAACTAACTGATTATATTAATAATTACAATATTTTATCTCCACATCAATCAGGCTTTAGATCTAATTTTTCTACTTCAACTGCTCTCTTCAAATTTTCAAATGATGTCTTTTCGGGTTTTGACAATGGTCATTTCATTGGAGCGGCTTTCATTGATCTCTCAAAGGCCTTTGATATTGTTAACCATTACCTTCTATTGGATAAGCTTTACTCTATCGGTTTGAATAAACATGCTGTGCTTTGGTTCAACTCCTATTTGCATAATAGACGTCAATGTGTTGTTTACCAAGGATCCCAGTCAGATTATTTAATTGTTGATAAAGGTGTTCCTCAAGGCTCCACATTAGGTCCTTTACTTTTTTCAATCTTTATTAATGACCTGGCACAAGTTTGTTCTCATTGTGAATTAGAGCTTTATGCTGATGACACTGTCATCTATACCTCTGATCGGGATTTGCTGCAAGTTCAAAAAAACTCTTCAATCTGACTTTGATAAAGTACAAAAATGGCTGTTTACTAATAAACTCCTGTTGAACATGAAGAAGTCCTGCTGTATGGTGTTTTCTACAATACAAAATTGCCGTTGTGCTTCATGTTTTGAAGTAAAGTTTTTAGATGGGTCCCTTATGCAGATTGTGGAGGAATTTAAATATTTGGGCCTCTGGCTCGATTCCAACCTTACTTTTAAGATACACATCGATAATATTATCAAGAAAGTATATGGATGTCTTAATACTTTGTACAGATCAATTACATTTTTAACGTTTTTCAACTCCAGTCAGAAAAAAAAATATTTCTCAACTGGTAATACCAATTATTGATTATGCAGACGTAGTTTATACTAATACCTTTGAATCCAATCTCAAACCTCTTAATGTTGTATTTAATTCTCTTTGCAGATTTATATTAAATTGTCCATTTAAAACTCATCATTGTTCTATGTATGATTCACTACACTGGTTGCAACTTAAACAACGAAGAGATTATCATTGGATTCTGTTTATTTTTTAAATGTGTTTATTCTAATTGTCCTTAAACAGCATTTAATACCATATTGCTCTACATACTCACTTAGACATCTTCAATGTCCAACATTTTTTACGGTACCAAGGTTATTTTCTGTAGCTGGTAGGAGAGCATTTCAATATAAAGCTCCTTTTGACTGGAATAATCTTCCTCTTTCTCTGAGGTCTATTTCTACATTTGGTCTATTCAAGTCCTCACTTTTTTCTTGTTTGTTGTTGTAATTAGGGATACCAAGTATATTAAATATAAATGGTTTATGTATTTTTTTTTTTTGATACTTATATGCGAGATGTGATGTTATCGGATATGTTATATTTTGTCATAAGGCATATTGATATATGATGCATTAGTTGTTTAATGCATTTGGCTGATTATTTTGTCAATATACTTTAATATGTGTGCTATGTTAATTGTGGGGTCAAGGGCATGTGAGCGAGTTATTGTTTTGTATATGTTTGTATCTGTGTCTTGTTTGTATATGTACTGTATGATTAACTTTTGTGTTTGTATATATGTGCAGGACCCCCTTGAAAATGAGATGCTACATCTCAAGGGATTATCCTGAAATAAATTCAATTCAATTCACATATCATGTCCATAAATGCATATCTGTCAGTAAAACGAGCAATGTTGAAGTACTGAAGTCCTTTAAATAGTAACTCAAACACTACGCATGGACTTTTGCACGTGCATTATTGGCTGAATATTCTTGTACAATCTCAAACACAAGTGATTGTGCAGCCCTCTGTGTAGCCTCATAGGTATCTACTGGGTTGAGCAGATGCAGATAGCATCAAGGCAATGTAATACACTGATACACTGTGCAGATAGCCTGAAGATAAACCAGTCACATCACTCACTCACTTACTGACCAGCAGACACTCCAGAGGAAGTAATGTGTGTGTGTGTGTGTGTGTGTGTGTGTGTGTGTGTGTGTGTGTGTGTGTGTGTGTGTGTGTGTGTGTGTGTGTGTGTGTGTGTGTGTGTGTGTGTGTGTGTGTGTAAGCCATAGCTGCTCCAACCCTCAGGTAGTATTAGATTAAGAAACGGAGATAATTTAAGACTATGGAGCACTTATCTCTGTTAAAGCTATTGGTAGTGTTCCAAAACTCCTCCACTCATTTGAACGCACCCATCCTTTAATTTAGCTGGTGATGACTTTAGCTATACTGCACAGCAAATGACAGCTAATCAGACCTGTGTTGCCACCCGTGTCTTTTTATGGCCCAAAAATGAACACAGCAGTCACTGTCAATTATTCACTTGTTTTTATCATTGCATTGGATTCCTCTCTCACCCTTATTTGTCCCTCCACTCAAAATTTCATGTTCCATTATTTTGCTGTTTAAGTTTTCACATAGCCAAGCTATAGCCCCCCCCTTCCCCCCCATCTCCTCAAGTCACTGCTAATATTTTTCTCCTCTTCCCTTCCTCTCTGCTTTTTCCCTTATTTCAGCCTCCCTCTTTCTCTAGAGACATTGGTTTGTTAATGACTTCGATGCGGTTTGTCTCTCAGTTGGCGCTGACTGCGGTTGATTATCTCACCATCAGCATTCAGTGTCAGAGACATCTGAGATACTCTTTCCCCCCCACCCCAACTGTTCATCCGCGATGCCCAAATACCTTGTGATGTCACACGCACATGAATATTAACGAGCAACTGGATGCCACAGTCCGTTCTATTCAAAAACATGTCAGTCATGTTTGAAATATTGTCGGGTTGTAGGATCTGCAGGAAGCTGTGTACAGTATGAGATTTGCTAATTGTTGCTGCCTCTAGCTATGTTTGCCTTTGCTGTGGAACTGCATGTTTTCTGGACAATGTGATGTGATGATGGACAGCCAAAATTAGTAGAACTTTGTTAAAAGAAATGGGAAAAAGTGCCACATTATAACGTCCACATTTACAGTTATAAACATGTTTGAGGCTACAATGTGTTCTTCCCCTGTAAAACTACTAAGATTACTGGTAATACATTTGCAGGGTTTCAGATTAAATAACAGGAATTAAAACTGAAATTTAGAGCGCTGAAGGCTAACCATAAAACTCCATCAAGGCCAGATCACGCCCTTGGGCAAAGTTATGTGGTACATTACAGCTTAACCAAAAAAAGAAAGGATAAGAAGGCTGATAGATCTACAGTTGTATTGCTTGTGTAAGTATTCCTATTAGCTGGAGGAATCAAATCATGTGTGTGGGAATGGAATGCAATTTTAACCTCCACGGTCAGCTTTTTTTCACTCCAAGTAGTGCCAGCAATGAGTCATACACAGTTACATACACATGATGTTCTTTCTTTTGCCAAAAAACAGACTGAAGAGTTGGAACTGGAACCATTTGTGTGTGTGTGTGTGTGTGTGTGTGTGTGTGTTTTGCAATGACTGGGCTATTGTTCTCAGCATTTCTGTTAGTGTGATAGGCAGTCAGTGGAGAGTTAGAGCTTACAGAGCACAACAGAGCATCAGCCCCTGGCCTTGACCACTCACAAGTTATAGCTGCTCCAGAGTCCCGTGTAGAAAGAGTACTTACACACACACACTCGCCCAAATACACAATAAAATACACACATAGTTCTTGACTCTGCACTTCAACTCCCTCTCCCCCTGTCTCTCTCTTACCACCCATCATTTTGGCTAATGTCTCCCCTCATACTCAGCCATCAAAATCTTGCTGCTGTATCTCTTTTTTCTTTTTCCTCCTCCTCCCTCTTCCCTCCTTCTGGGGGAAAATCAGCTGGATCAGCACTATGCTTAGCTTCCATCCTGAGAACATGCACACACACACACACACACACACACACACACACACATATTCAGTTAGTGAAGCAGATTATTAAAGGACGAATGACCTGATTTAGTCTCTGTCTGTTTACAGCTGTATACATACATATATTTGGGTGGAGATCAAAAACACACACACACACACACGCAGGGAAATGATCAAATGAATATGACTGCATGTGTGTGTTTGTGTGAGTGTGTGAGCATGAATCCCTGACAAGCTGTAAAGACTAATGGAGTTTCTCACCATGACTCATCCTTACTCAACTCATGCTCATGGTTGGAGTTTTTACATTCCCACATACTGATGTGTTTCTCTCACCTCCCTGCTTTTTCATATTCTGCCCTCCTTCAACCTGCTCTTCAACACTGCCATCTCCTCATTACAATATCTCTTTTCCTATACAGCCATCTTTCTGCACATGTGCTCTTTCTCCCTCTCTGTCTGTCTCTCCCTCTCTCGTTCCCATGGGTAGTGGTGGGATAATTGGAAGCAGAGGTTCTTCATTGAGATGATGCTGAGGCCAGTCAGGTGGAAAGCCCTCTTATAAAATACTATAACATCTATAAAGAGAGACTTTGCATGTGTGCATGAATGCAAGACGGTCCTCTTTCTCTGATATTATCACCAGAAACAATAATAATTCACGTGCTTTGTTTGCTACTGTCGATAGATTAACCAACCCTCCAGTACCAGTAGCATCTGAACTGTTGTCTACCAAGGCTTGCAATGACTTTGCCACCTTCTTCACAGACAAAATTCAGAAAATTAGACAAACAGTCAGTGCTTCCATATCAAGTACAGGATATGTGTTGTCACAGTGTTCACACAAAATCCAATATGAAACAATTTCATGCGATCAGCCAGAACAACCTGGAAGACATTATACAACATCTGAAAACCTCCTCCTGTTGCCTTGATATTCTACCAACGGGTGTTTTCAAAAGTGTTTCGAATTGTTTGGCTTCTGATCTTCTAAATATTGTAAATACATCTCTGCTCCCAGGTATCTTTCCACAGGTCACACGTCACTAATGAGCAACTATAGGCCGATATCAAACCTTCCATTTTTAAGCAAAATCATAGAAAAAGCGTTTTTTCAACAACTCAACCTTTTCTTATCACTCAACAACAGTTTTGATGCCTTCCAGTCAGGTTTTCGACCACACCACAGCACTGAGACAGCTCTTGTCAAAGTCTTTAATGACATCCACTTAAACACAGATAGTGGCAAAATTTCAGTCTTAGTATTACTGGATCTCAGTGCTGCATTTGATACAGTCGACCACAACATATTACCTGACCAATTAGAAAACTGGGTTGGTCTTTCTGGCTCAGTACTAAAGTGGTTTGAATCCTATTTAAAGAATAGGGACTACTTTGTGTCTATAGGTAATTATACATCTGAGCATACAAATATGACATGCGGAGTTCCCCAAGGCTCAGTTCTGGGGCCTCTTCTGTTCAACATCTACATGCTTCCACTGGCTCAGATTATGGAAAACAACAAAATAAGTTACCATAGTTATGCGGATGACACACAAATTTACATAACCTTATCGCCAGGGAATTATAGCCCAATACAACAACTGAATATGTGCATTGAACAAATTAACAACTGGATGTGCCATAACTTTCTTAAATTAAATGAAGAAAAAACTGAGGTGGTTGTTTTTGGAGCAAAAGAGGAACGATTAAAGGTCAGCATTCAGCTTCAAATGACAATGTTAAAAACAACAGACAAAGCCAGAAATCTTGGTGTAGTCATGGACTCAGACCTGAATTTTAAAAGTCACATTAAGACAATTACAAAATCAGCCTATTATCACCTTAAAAATATATCAAGGGTTAAAGGACTTATGTCTCAGCAGGATTTGGAAAAACTTGTCCATGCTTTTATCTTCAGTGGACTTGACTACTGTAACGGTGTCTTTACAGGTCTCCCTAAAAAATCAATCAGACAACTGCAGCTGATTCAGAACGCTGCTGCTCGAGTCCTCACTAAAACCAAGAAAGTGGATCACATCACTCACGTACTGAAGTCTCTACACTGGCTTCCAGTGCCTCAAAGAATTGATTTCAAAATACTTTTACTGGTTTATAAATCACTAAACGGTTTAGGGCCAAAATACATTTCTGATCTGCTACTACACTATGACCCACCCAGACCTCTCAGGTCGTCTGGGACAGGTCTACTTGTTGTCCCCAGAGTCAGAACTAAACAGGGGGAAGCAGTGTTCAGTTTTTATGCTCCACATATCTGGAACAAACTCCCGGAAAACTGCAGGTCCGCTGCAACTCTGTTCTTTTAAATCCAGGCTGAAGACATATCTTTTTAATGTTTCCTTTCTTTAAATAACATATTTTTAACTGCTCTTTCTTTAAAATTCTTATACTGCACTGTACATTTTATTCTTGTCTTTTATTGATCTTAAATTGTTGTTAATTGTTTTAATGCTTTGAAATTGTTTTTAATTGTTTTCTAACTGTTTTTAATGTTTCATGTTTCATGTAAAGCACTTTGAATTGCCTTGTTGCTGAAATGTGCTATACAAATAAAGCTGCCTTGCCTTGCCTTGCCTTGCCTTAATAGACCTCTGCTCCCTCCATGCACACACACATGCACTTTTACAAACACTTGCACACACATACAGCATATACTATTCAGTGTGGATGCAGCCATGCACGCCTACACCTATTCTTCTCCTCAGAGGCCCTTATTTCTGAGATTACGTGGCTTTCCATACAGCAGGCAGGCAGCAGCCAATGCGTTCCTATAACTGCGCTATTTTTCTTAATTTCTCTATCTCACTCTTTCTGTCTTCTTCTGTCCCTCACTTTTTCATCCTCCCTCCATCAATTTACCACTCATTTGAGACACCTGCGCTGCAAATCCATTCTTTTGTATCGCTCAGTCGCAATCATAGCTCACATTTGTTCCTCGACAACAGGCAATCCCCCAGCTGTCTTTTTTCACAATACGGGCTGCACGCCTCAGATTGCCATAGCCCATATCATGTTGCAAAATGTAATCTCCCTTCGCATGTGTAGCCAGTTTCTGTGTTTTCTGACGGTATCCATTTCATTTTCTCTTAGCCTGGAAAAATAATTTGGGGCCGTATCTGGTTTATGCCAGATTATCGCAATTTGGATGCCCTTTCAGCCCCTCCATCATACCCTCTATCAACCCCCCTTCCCTGCAGTGCGCTGCTGAACCAAGATGGCTGCCTTCCAACTCAATTTGTGGTCTGCGAAGGGGCTATTTGCATGAACATGTGTCCCATCATTTAGCTGATATCCTACCGTGACAATCTCACAGAGAGGAGTGAAATCATGCATATATTAAAGTCCTCTTCCCTTTTTGGTTCAATTCATCTTTCTCGCACTGGTGTTTTGCAATTTTTTCCCCACCTTCAATGTGATACTTAAGGATTAAGTGAAACACTGAGGCCCCTCTTAACACTGAGAGATAAAAGGCAGGGATGTGATAAATTGTAAAATGCTGGATACACATATGGGAGCATAAAATGAAAACTAAAGTGGCAATTGGGAATGGAATTTTTAAGAGTGAGCTAAAAGTCAGTTGAACGACATTGTCAATTATTAAAATTTGTTAATTAAGGATCAATAGCATGCACATACATTCATGTCTATGCACAGATGAATCAACCTGTGGTGACTGGAAACAAATGAACAGTGGACACCTGTTTTTTAATCTGTGTGTGTGTGTGTGTGTGTGTGTGTGTGTGTGTGTATATATTTGCCACAGACCTTTTTTCACAGCAGACATGTTGACATGTCATAGTGGGAAAAGCACAGGTGTATTCAAACCCATTAATGATGGCTGCATTCCACTTAGGAGAGGCCCTGGTATTGTGCATGCTGACTCACTGAAATAGCTCACTGGGACACTTGATGGAATTGAGCCATTGTTAAGGTTATCAATGTCAGCTGTGCTTTTCCTACTGTGACAAGTCAAAAATGTCTGCTGTGAAACAGGTCCGTAGTACTTTATCAGACGTCTCCAAACTTCTGTCTGCTTTAGTACTTTTAACTCCAAAAACCAGGTTAACAATTGACAATAATTTGACTGGATTATTCTAGAGTGATAAGGGAATCAAACAACATTATATCTAATTCTCTCTATTTATTTTTATTTATTTTATCAGTAAAAGCAAAGTAGTACTGATATTGTCATTTAAAGTAAGAATAATTGTTATTTTGTTTAACACTTATTGACCAACACCATGGTCTGGGAGAAACAATTCTCTACACAGTATGATCCATGACCATCCCTGATATAACTGGCTCAGTTACTTCAGTTTGATTCTCAAAAATCAGCTACCACTGTACACTCCATGTGTGACAGTCAGACTAGCTAGAGATATCTGAGACTAGTGAGACTGTTGAAAGCTTTAGTTGTGCCCCTTGGCAGCTGAACTAGCTAGTTATGGTTTCACGGACTGAAAGGACAAGCTGCTCCTCAGCCGAAAGCCCCGGGGCCCTTCATTCAGAGGTGATAAAATTAAATTATTGAGATGACATGTAGCTAGCTAACGTTAAATGTTTAGAAAGGAGACACCGCTGCTACCTAACGTTAGCTAGCTTGCGTCAGTTAGCTAAGGGGTTAACTTTCTAAAACGATAAAGTTAGAGAGCCAGAGAGAGACAGTGCTTTCTATAAAACCTTTAGTCTAAGCAATACGTTATACACACTGCCAGCAGAGTTGGATAACGCAAACAGACAACAGCCAAGGTGAATTTTGTAGTGTGGCTAACTCGTTAAATGTATTTATGTTAATTGGCTAACGTTACAGCTTGTATAATTGTGCAGCGACATGTCACCATCAGTAAAAAAACGCTACTAAGTTAGGTAGCTAGCTGGCTAACTAGCTATGGGAAACTGTCGAGTTATTGGTAATTCGACGAAAACTAACACTGTTTACGTTAAATTGCTTTTAAACAAACACTTAGCTAGCTATCCTTATGAAAATAACACCAACTATAACAAGGTAACGTTAATTTAGATTGAATTATGCCTTGTATTTTCAGTGTCAAATCGGCATGCTTTTTTTTCCACGCGCAAAGCTGTCCAGAAGTCATATTAATGATTGATATTGCCAGCTATGGAGACAAGTCTCATATAATGACAACTAAGAGATATGAACAGAGGAAGCTAGTTAGCTAGTGTGGGGGATATTATTTTTGGGCAGTTGAACTTTATATGATTTGTTTAACTGTTGTTTATCATCAACATTGAGAAAACGTGTATTTAGAAATAGCTTGAAAAAACAATTATATACACTTTATTTATTTATTTATTTATTTATTTACAAGCACAACACACATGAATCTACATTTCTGCCAATGTGCCAGTGTTAGCCAGCTGACTAATTTTCTACTACAGTCGTTTGGCCAGATGTTTCTTAATCAGTGAGGTGATGGTTAAAATGTACAGACAGAAGACAACATGACACAATGAAGACAGCAACACAATAAGCATTCTCAAGACAGTGTAGAAGATGCAGAGCAAAAGTAAGCAGCAACACATCAACAATGTCCACTATTCAGTATGCGTAGCCATGCAAGCAAGCAACACGAAGCAACAAAGCACAGCCAAGCAATACTGATGATAGCCACTTTTTGACACATGGAAACTTGCATAGATGATTCATATCACCACTTTTCTCAGTTCCAGGTAAGGGCATCATCACAAAATCCCAGTGAAGCAAGAGTCATAAGCCCATGTTCACTGTGCACCTCCGGATCAGCACTTGAAAGTTATTCATGAAGTTATAAAGTTCTTCATTGAGGGTGTCAATGTTTTACACACACACACACACACACACACACACACACACACACACACACCCACCAAATCAAATTAAATAATGATCTTAGTTTCTTATGCTATTTGTTGCAGGAAAGACAAAATTAAACTCAGATAAAAGCATCACTTGTATGACAAGGGGCTAACAAACTAGAGAAGGCTAACGCATATGTTCAAACTAAACTGCTAAGATCTTGCACTGTTTAGCCAATACAGCCAAGTTTTATTTTCGTGTTTACTGTGTAAGAAGTCCTATTAAATTTGCATGTGCCTTGGCCAGAGGTGTCAAGTAACGAAGTACAAATACTTTGATACCTTAAGTATAAATTTTGGGCATCTATACTTTATGCAGACTTTTTACTTCTACTCCTTACATTTTCATGCAATTATCTGTACTTTCTACTCCTTACATTTAAAAAATAGCCTCGTCACTCCTGTTTCAGTTCGGCTTGTTTTCATTCCGGCTTGTCATCGTTAAAAAAAACACAAAAAACCCTATCCAGATAAATCACGCCATCCGGTGAGAGTGAATTTGATTGTGGTTGGATGAGAAGTACATATACCATTCCGACACCCTATTTGTTTGTACGCGATCCATCGCACCTGCACGTGACACAAATCACATCACACTCCAGCAAGGAAATAGCAGACGTATGTAGCCTAGTACTAGTACGAAGATGTCCGTGGCAGAGACTCAAGAGAACTCGAGCAAAATGTCCCAACCAAGCGCCAGCGAGGAGGTTGGTAACCAGGAAGACCAGCCAACCCTTCTACATCCCTGGCCGTACCTGGAAGAATTTTTTGAAATGGTTGGATGCAATAACAACTCCTTTCGAAAGCGCTGCAAGCTCTGCGCACCCTAGTACCACGAGCTAATTGTTTCCAAAACTCGCCGATCTAATTTGAAAAAGCATATTAATATTATTACATTATATCTTACATTACTTTTACTTTTATACTTTATGTAGTTTTGAAACCAGTACTTTCATACTTTTACTTGAGTAAAAAGCTTGAGTTAATACCTAAACTTCTACAGAAGTCTTTTTAAACCCTAGTATCTATACTTCTACCAGAGTAATGAATGTGAATACTTTTTTACACCTCTGTCCTTGGCACAATAGCATAATTCAGGGACTATTTTAGAGCTCCCTAACAAGTGGATTTTCATTTCACTGACGAACGTCAGTCTGGCCAAGAGCCCATTCAAGCCCATTTCCAATTTTTCACACCAACCACTATCTTTGAGGGGGGCTTTACATGATGACGATAGCGCAGTGACGGCAAGCAGCTTTTTGTTTCACATTCAACACAACGGCCACCGAAGCGCAGCAACCCGTTGATGCAGCTGTCGCCGCTACTTCACCCGGATCGTTGGTCTGATTGGTTGAAGGACTATCCAATGCGCCCAGAGGCATTTGAGCGGTGTCTGTTGGTGACACCCCTTTGGAAATGAGCTGCAAATGGACCTTGCCCAGACCCACTCTCAGTTACAACTGAAAAGGGTGTGGTGCCAACCAGGCTAGATTTTCATAAATGTGTTAGAGCGATGGTGAAACGAGCCTTAAAGTGACGTCCAACTCGAAAAGAATATTGAGTAGGCTACTTGAGATACATTTAGACTGAGACATGGTGAGATGGACCCTACAGGTATAAATAGCAAACATATTCACTCTTCCAGAGTTGCATATCTGAAATGTACTGCTTGGTTATTAGAAATGGTTGTTGACTAAGAGTCTGACAATTTTATGTTTGTTATGTGTTAAACTGTTTGTTCATTCCCATACTGGCCGCTGTGTTTCTAATTTACTGCGGATACATGATTGCAGTTACTTTGTCTTTGCTGATGGAGAGAAATCTGTTGAGGTTTTCTGTCCTGTTGAGGTCTTGGCATTTTTATAATTTGTGGATGATTCAGATCCTCGTTATACAAAAAGTTATCCTTGAATGCCGAAGGGAACAGGTGGCTTGATGGAAGCGTGCTTCATACCTGACCTTGCAACCAACTGTGCTGTTGATTGGATCTTTTTTTTCCTCTAACCGTGATTGTCCTTCTGTCCATTTGTTCTCAGGTTAACAGGGTTCCAGCTGCCTTCACCCATTGTGAGTACAGGCTCTAGGCTCACACTGTGGCTGCTGTCTGACTACGCGGTCAGCGGGCAGGGATTTAAAGCTGTCTATGAAGGTAATTCAACTTCCATGTTTGTTGTTGAGCCATTGTTAATAATCATGTTGCTATTTTTTCCTGCAGTACAAATGTAGATGTGATAAATGGAAACTCAGTCTCAAAGTACTTCTGAAATAAGCCACATAAGTCACTTCAGAGATTTGTGAATGTGTGACTGATATTCAAGTTTAATCTTCTTTAAGTCCTTTCTACATCATTGCAGTAATTTATGCCAATAATCTTTAAATATGGTGGGATCTTTCAGCCGCTTCAGCTTCTGAGCAAAATGTCTAAAATATCCTAAAAAAAAGAGAGAAAACAAAGCAAGAAGGAGAGAACATTTTGGATACCGTGACTCATGTTAGGGTACAAAATTAGCTAGTGTGCACTAAACTAATTGTATTATCAGATGGTTTAAATTTAAGCCATTCTATCCAGCTAGGTTATCATCTCTCCCTTCCCAGGCAAGGGCTGTGACCTTTATCATGGTGACATGGAATACTTTATGACCCATGGCGGAATGATATTAATGATGGCACTCTTCAAACCCACGCAGGAAGAAAGGCGAGCATAGGGAGGGGAAGGAAATACAAGCGAGTGACTAATTAGGCTAATTACCTGACAGGGGTCTGTCTGTCTTTTTGAGATATTGTGAATGTAGGGATGTGGCTCGATGAAGCAACATCAAGTGACTCGGGAGGCCTAAGACTACATTGCGTGACTTGATAAAACCAAAGACAAAAGAGCAAAGAGACTGTTTAACTCCACTGGGAGGCAATTGGGGCGTTGTGCCTTTCTTTCTCACTAGTGGAAACAAAACTGTCAGACTTGTCTAGCTTCTGACCTTGGATGATGTAACTGTCTCTTGCTTCAAATATGTTTGCAGAAACTTAAAACAAAAAAATAAATAAATAGGTAACCATACTAATTTAACACTGTAAATGATTCATTTTGGTAGTTTAAACATTTTTACTACTTAAACTACTATATTTTTGTACTTCATTTAGTCATACACTCACATGCATAAATTGTACAGTATAGTCACACATACATGAATAAAGATAAGTAAATAATGTAAATCAGTGTTATAACATTAACAGATCATTTTGAAATAAATAACTATTTACATATTAAACATATCAGACTAAAACATGATACAGATGAAGTTTAGCCACAATGTGCTTTGTCAATTAAATCTGGTTGGTTTGTCAAATACGATAGTTCAGCAGATAAAATACCTGATTACCCAGTGGCCAAATAGGCTATTATAATGTATGTAACGTAACCTTAATATCTTGATCAACACAGAAAGTTGTTAAATTATATAAGACTAAGGCTATCTAAACTTATTATTTTTTTGTTAGATCGTTTGTTTTTTAAAGTGTTTTAATCTGTATTTTGGGGATCGTAAACACACAGTTTTTTAGGCTACTATAGGGTATGTCCTTATTGCATTCATTAAGATGTCATCTGAAGATTTCTGTCATTCAAACAACTTGGAGTTGTAGTTTAAAACTTTTACAGCCAACTTAGTAAAACTTTAGGTTACTTAATGTAACCTCGGTTCTTTGATAACGGAGTGAGGTGTTTCACTATGGGAATTGCCTCGGCGTGACCAACTATGGAAGCTCCAATGATACCATGTCTGTCCGTGACAGACAAGTCGAACTGTGCTAGGGCCATGCCCCCTCATATAATCACAGTTGACCTGTTCCTTACAAATCATTCCAGATAGGTTCATTTCCGTGTCTCTGCAAGAGGGACGTGTTGGTGAAACACCTCACTCTGTTATCAAAGATCCGGGGTTACGTTAAGTAACCTAAAGTTCTTTTTCTAACTTTGTTCGGTGTTTCACTATGGGAGCTATAGACCACTCCCGGATTGAATTTGAATCTCTCAAAGCCAAAATCATATTGAACTGAGAGTCTCACTGACCCTGGCGCCGTAGCCTCCAGCACAGCCTGTGCCAAGTAAAGTCTGGAAACATCCAGCCTGTAAAACCCCCCAAAAGTGTGAGGCGTAGCCCAGCTTGCCGCTGCACAAATTTCCTTCACTGACACACCCCTGAAAAGGGCCCATGAAGTGGCCATGCCCCTTGTGGAATGAGCTCTCAGGCCTCTCAGGAGTGTAAAGCAAACCTTTACACTCATAGGCCAATGATATGGCCTCCACAATCCAGTGGGAAAGCTTCTGGCGGGACAATGGCTTGCCCTTATGGGGAGTAGCCCAGGACACGAACAGCTGATCCGCTTTTCTGAACCCAGCCGAGCTCCACCGAGGGACACCTGTAGACTGACTTCACCACCTTAGGCACAAAGGCTGGGTTGGGCTGCAAACAGATTTTAGGGAGCCCTGGGGCAAACTGCAGACAGCTAGGGCGAATAGACCAAGCCTGTAAGTCACTTACGTGCTTTGCAGTGGTTAAAGCCAAGAGCAAAGCTGTTTTAAGAGAGACAGACTTCATCCCTACTGCCTCCATAGGCTGAAACGGGTGATGAGAGAGGGCGTCTAACACGACTGAAAAATCCCACAGAGGAACCAGGGGCCTGGAAACTGGGAGCTTGTGGCGTGCCCCTTTCATAAAACGACAAACTAAGGGATGTTGCCCCGCCGGCTTATCCCCGAAACCCACATGACAAGCTGAGACAGCAGCTAAGTATACCTTAATTGTCGAAAAAGCCTTCCCTTTGTCCATCAGGTACTGCAGGAAACACAGCAGGTCCACCACAGAACACTGAAAAGGGATGGTATCCCTATGTTTTCGCACCACTCCTCAAAAACCCGCCACTTTCCGCTGTAAAGAGAGTGGGCTGATGCACCTGCATTGCAGGCCTGATGCATTCAGGTTCCACCTCAGACAGGCCAAGCCCAGAGCACTATGCGGTCTGGGTGAGGGTGGTAGATCTCCCCGCCTGCTTGGGAGAGAAAGTCTCTGCGTATGGGGAGAGGCCATGCCTCTCCTGCCAGTCCAATGCTTGGATGACCACCGTGGCGCTATCAGGATATGCATTACCCTGTCCTCTCACCTTCGCTAGGGTGGGGGAGATCAGACTGAAGGGGGGAAATGCATAGAGTAGCACGTTTGGCCATGGGTGGGCTAGAACATCCACACCCAGCGGTGCATTTACGCCTGACAGAGAGAAGAACACTGGACATGGCGTGTTTTCCTGCGAGGCGAAGAGATCTACGGCTGCTTGACCGTATCTCTGCCAGATCTGTTCTCCCACCTGTGGGTGGAGAGTCCACTTTCCGTTCGAAGGATTCCCCCGTGACAGGAGATCTGCAACCCTGTTTAGAACGCCTGGCACGTGTGTTGCTCAAAGAGACAGCAGTCTCCTGCTGCTCCACAAAATCACTGTGCGAGCTAACTTGTGCAACTGCAGTGAGCGAGTGCCGCTCTGGCGGTTGATGTATGCAACCACAGTGGAATTGTCTGTTTTCACTAAAACATGAGGACCTTGGAGAAAGTTCAGAAAATGTTTCAGAGCCAGAAACACTGCCATAAGCGCCAAGACATTTATGTGAGCCTGGGCTAACCTCCAGTTCCATGTGCCATTCACTGTTCTCCCTAACAGCGTCGCTCCCCAACCATGTCATGGTTACTCTGTATGACACCTCCCCTAGCGGGACGCCTGATGCGAGAGCCGCCGTGTCTCTCCGTGGGTGGAGGGCTGCTACGCACGCCAGAGTTATTTTCACACTTCGGTTGAGACGACGGCGTGGGCACAGGCGTAATGCTGCAACCCAACACTGAAAATCCTTCATCATTAAAAACCCCAAATGTACCACAGACACTACTGACGCCATAAGGCCGAGCAGGCGCAGGCATAGCCTGAACTTTGCTCAGCCGGAAAAGGGAGAGATATTGTACCAGAGACGCTAATCTCCCCTCCGATAGCGTGACGCGGTAGGAGAAGGAGTTTATTTTGAGACCCAAATATTCCATACATTGCGCAGGTTCTACTTGGCTCTTTGCCCAGTTTATGTTGAATCCCAAATCCCTGAGATGATTTATCACCATAGTGGATTTTTGAATGCAAGTAAAGTACAGCATCAGTTTATTGGAAGTGAATGGATGGAAGTCCACCCACATTTAGCCTTTATTACACAGGATATGCACACATATCAATTTTTGAGCTTTATTTCTTCAGATGAAGTGAAACCCCATCATTTTCTACTTCCCTTCATTCTGTTCTGTTATATTCTATCCTGATTTTCATTTGAACCTTTTTGGCAATTTACCTTATGGTACACACGGGTTGTTTGACTTCTCTGTGCCCCTTAAATCCCGCTAGGGCTCCCTGGCACAAAGGCCAGAGATAATGAACATCCACCCTGTGGCTAGACCTGTTTTATCTGGTTACTGATTAAAATTACCACAAGGCCTAAAAACAGCTGGATGGTAAGAGCAGCCTAGGTAAACAAAAACAAAAAATACAATCTGTGTATATTCCATGCTGGCCAAAGCTAACACTAAATATTTTTATTCAAATAAATATGCCACTCTAGCCATTATCTGTGATATTTGTAATGTCGGATACAGACGAGAATGGATAAAAGGAGATTCAAAGTTCAGAGTTTTAATTTAAAATCTGCCCAGTTAATTTCTACAATAATAACTTTTATTTATATAGCGCCTTTCAAGAAACCCAAGGACACTTTACAGAATTACTGTGGCTAAGCTAAAGGAGGTTGTAGGTTGTGGTAAACAGGAGTTTTTTTTTTTAAATGTCCAGGGTGTAACACTAAAGGCTCTGTCTCTGAAGGTACAGAGTCTGGTGTGGGAAATGGAGAGCAGGCCAGCGTCCGAGGACTGCAGGTTTCAGGGTGGGGTGTATGGATGGAGGAGGTCGGAGAGGTACTGTGGGGCCAGGGCATGGAGGGATTTGTAGGTGAGAAGGAGGATTTTATATGTGATGTGGGACTTAAATGGGAGCGAGTGAAGGTGGAGGAGGGTTGGGGTGATGTGCCATTGGACATACTGGAGCCTGTCTAGGGTTTTGCTGGGGACCCCAGACAGGACTCCATTGCATTAGTCCAAACGGGAGGTTATAAAAGCATGTATGAGGGTTTCTGCCAGTCAGAGAGAGATGGCCGGAGTCTGGAGATGTTTTGGAGATGAAAAAAGGCTGATCTGATGATGGATTTGATCTGAGTATGGAAAGAGAGGGTGGAATCCAGAATTTCACCAAGGTTGCGGACCTCGGAGGATGGGCAGATGTCGCAACCGTCAACATCCAGGATGAGATCTCCAACCTTCTGGAGCAGTGCCTAGGGGACCACAACCAAGAGCTCTGTTTTATTAAAACAATAGATCTTTTCTTTATATTATTTCATCATACAGTACCTGCTGTTGGCAGGAGTAATCTGCAGTTTTCTGCTATTGAACTACCCAGGCAGCCGAGAAACACCAGGAAGGTGTCACAGAAGCTGACACGTTGCTTTGTGCTGCTTTATATGAAGTCGGTTTGACCAGAAGCCACTGGCGTAGAGCCACTGTTCTGCTTTGATTTGATTAGTTCACAGTTAGAAATAGAGCACAATGGTCAGCAGGGGACAAGTTTGAGGACAGGCAATGACCAAAGATTGTACTTAATCAGAGAACCCACTGTGTATCATCTCAGGAAGTGACCAGTATCTCGGTGGGGATTTTAAAATGTGAAGTATTCCATTTAGCTCTAGTTCTACTTGCCAGATTACCCTTTTCTCAGTTGGTTTTCTCTGTTTTAACTATTGTCAATTATTAAAACATTTTGTTTACTCCATTTGAGCCAAAGATACTCATAAACAAATAACTTGGCACAAGGCCAGTCTTTGTCCTATTCTCGGACTGCACAAGTCGCCCTTTTTATTGCAGTAAAATGTGATAGACACCCACAAGACTATAAGCATAATGGAATTCTACATAATCTTGTTTTATTGTCTGACAGACAGTACTGTGTAGTACTGCATCCTTAGTATAGCTACACTCCTTAATGGACCAAGTTAAACCATAACCAGCCTGTCAAATGACATATTTATTTGTGTGTGTCTTTATTTCCATAATTTTCCATTTTAATGCTATTTGGTGGCACATGCTCTTCTTTCTTATCCTCACACACAACAGTGCAAATGAAGCGTATTATGTTAACCTCAGGGAAAGTAAACTTGTGAATAATGTGCATTAATCGGAATCAGAATCAGCTTTATTTGCAAGGTATGAGGATACATTGGAGGAATTTTGCTTTGGATTATACAATGCTCACAATGTGCTTACTCATACAAAACAACAAAAACAAACAATATATACACAAACAGAAACAATATAAACAGGTTGAGGCAGTAGTGCAATGAAGAGTGCTTTATGATAAATTATTATTATTTTAATTATGGAGCATAATGCTGGAATAAATAAGTATTATGTTATATACTGTAAGTATTATGTTACAATATGAACAGTATGAACAGCTCTGAAATAGAGAATGATGAATAAATAATAAGTGGAACCAGTAAAGAGGTTCTGATTAGAGACGGTGTTGCTGGGTTATTGCACAGGAATAAAGTAAAGAATGCCAGCTGTGTGTAGGTGGGCATTACCCAGAATGCAGATTGGTTGCGTCACAGCTTTGCCATGTCTCTGCCACGGTTCAAATGGAAGTGTGTCGAAATGAGCAGCTAGTTTTTAGTTTTGCACATTGCGATTGTGGTGTGGACAAAGGTTGGGGGGGAAAAAAGGCGCTACATAACGCTGGCTTTTCAGTGTCTATTATTTCGTTTAGAGTAAACTCAATAAAAAGCCATTTGCCAACACCAAATATCAAACAAAAGCCAGACACTATATTCAGGGCTTAAAGTATTCCGGCACCGTGCCGGATCTTCGGCGTGCGGCCGTGAGGGGAAAAAAAATTGGGAACTTTCATGCCGTTTATTATTTTCGCGTCTATTGATTTCACCTACCAATCACATGAGAGGAACGCAGCTCTAACTAACGCAGGGCTGAAGTACTCGGGCCTGGTGCATTTTAATACATTAAAAAGTCCACATGGGATTTGTTTTGATGAGCTGGGTTTAACCAATCATCGAACTTCCACCTACCAATGAAACAAGTCCTAGCCAGTCAGATCCAAAGTAGGGCGGGTCTTTGCCGAAAAACGAGAGTGCGGTGTGGTCTCCGTGGTAACGCGGCTAAAAAATATGGATGCAAAGTTTGTCAAACTTGGAGCATGTAGATAAAGCTTTAGTTGAGAAAGGAGTTAAAAACAAATGGCGCTGGGCATGAATAGAGGACAAGAGGAAAAGGGTGGAGACGGGAAGCTGTTTAGCACTTGGTGTCTCAAACTGAGGGAGCCGGGTGCTTGCTTCTGCAGCACATGTTGAAGGAAGATCCTGTACGGCAGCAGCGGTAAGAAAGCGCTTGCTAGTCATTAGATGCTGGTCGCAAAGCTTTGGCCCATGCACTGTGTCATACGAGTACGTTACCGGCAACGACCGCTACCACTGCGAGTGCGCCTTCACTGACCGACCTTGTTTGTGATACAAACAATACGTGACGCTGTGCGCACGTTCATAGCGGAACACGATTAGTCATTAACAACGATGTAAAAGCTATCTGAAGCCCTGATTCCGAACAGACAAAGCTGTCTGTTTGGAATCAGCATGGCAGGTATTTAAACATAACGGCCTTGTCCCAGAGTTTAAACATCTAGCTATATGAAAAGCTATACAATGCAAAGTTTTTAATAAATGTACATGAAACAACTAATATCAACATGGACAAATTCATGAATGCACTAATTCACTTTTTTGATGATGACCTGGCCAAAGTAACAACACATCTAGAAAGTTTTGTTTTCACAATGATTCATTGTAGGATTATGATATTAACGCAAATGTATCCAAAACTTTTTCTCAAAGCTTCTTAAAAATTATGAGTTTTCAAAAAAAAGTTTCAGGCTCAGGATTTTTTTTTTTCACTGTAAGCCCTGTATATTGTATTAAGTTGCTGTGAGCTGTACATTCACCACTTCTTAACAGAGGCAGAACATAACGTAATCTCTAAGATTATTCCTTCACAGCGCTGTGAAATGCGAGAAACTCTCAGAGCTGAACCGGGCAGACACCGCAGTTTTCATCAGACACACCCTGGGTCGGGTTAATGAAGTCTACTGCTAACTTAAAACGCTAATAATATTACCGTCGCCAAAATGCCCCGGCGAATAAAATTCCCTACTTCACATTAACCGTCAAGCCACTAAACCTGTATGGAAATGAACACCTCTCCTGAAATGTTAAATTTATAAACAATCGTACACTCTCTCTCTCTCTCTCTCTCTCTCTCTCTCTCTCTCTCTCTCTCTCTCTCTCTCTCACACACACACACACACACACACACACACACACACACACACACACAAACACAAACAAACCGTCCGGTTCTGGTGGTTGATTAACGCAGATAGGTGCTGATTAGCTCTCCTAACGGGCCAGGTGGGTAGAGCTCTGCCATGAGTCCAATTAGGCTAATGTTTGATTACTCCATGTTTTCATTGTGATATTTTGTGAAAAAATTCTGAATCTGCCATGTTTTCTGTCAGGTAAATATAGTAGTACAATGTCTTCCTCTGATGTAGAAGTAGCCTACACTGTAAGTCAGTAGTATAGGCTATACAGTGGAGTTGCATATGAAGTGGTTTGGGGTCCTTCTGTAAGCAATTTTTGGGTACAATTTGGTTTTGAAGAATTCTACAAGCAGCAATACCACAGGCCAAGCAATCGGCCCGTTCCAAACAGGCACATTTTCAACGGGCACTGTACTAGTATTTACAAATGCCAAACATAAATGAATGTCTATTGAAGTACATCTACCTATATATATATATATATAATATATATATATATATATATATATAATATATATATATATATATATATATATATATATATATATATATATATATATTTTTTTTAGGCCTATTGTACTATATAATTTATGCTTAAACCTCTATTTCTAGAAGAAACATCTGTAATTGTGAGTTTTCACAGGGACCAGCCTGAAATTTAGGGCTATTTTAGTTAAGACAAAAGATGGTTTCCCGATTGGGATTTGGCTCCTTTTGTATCACACAAATGCCTAATGAATGGCTGATTGGACAGAAACCACTGTCCTATCTGTAGCTATTGTTGTGCCTGCTTATTACACATATGACTTACTCCCAAGCAAAAGTGACAACTGGTGTACTTAGCTTTGTAATAATAGAGTTGTTGTACTTGGCTGTTGTGGGAGAGGATCAATGTAGCCCTGATTATGTTTCTGTGCTTGTATAGCATGTCTTAGCATGTCTCTGCGTAGATGTCATTGGCTGTGTGTGTGAGGCTTTTACTCACTGGTTGTCCTATTTGTTTAAATGGGATAAATGGCTTTGTTTCTTAGCCTGATTGGCTTTTCTCAGCATAGCTTTTGGCAGTAAAACCTCAGTATTCTACAGCCTCTTTTTATTAGGACTGTGCTTACCATCCACCATTTTGGTTTGAGCCCATCTCGTCTATATTAGATATCTGTTCTGTTTCAGCCCACACTGCAATAAGCCTAAGTGCTGCACAGTCCATCTCCCCAACACGCTGCGTAATGGCCGAGACCACTCTGGAATCTCTCCCCTCCCTTCACCATGGCAACCACCAGATTCCTTTTTTCTGTCTTATTCTTCTCTTTCTCTTCTCCATCTTTTTGCAAACTCTTTATTCATGTTTAATCTGTAGCTATAGAGAAGGAGGCTAACCGAGGCAAAGAGAATTAGAAGCATTTGCTGAGCTTCTGAAAATATCTACTGGGAATAGAAGAGAAGTCTTATCTCTTCAAGTATTACTGCATTCCTTGCGCTCCACCATTGACTGTTTTCTCTCGATCTTTTTTCTCTCCTCCCTTACTCCTCTTCTCCTTGTTCTCTGCTCTACCATGAATCTCAACCTCTATGGTCCCCATATTCTGTTGCCCCTTCCCTAATGTTACTGCTAGCTCTCCCTCTCTCTCTTGAATAGTAAAGTACCGTGATGATTATCCAGTCATGTGTCGCCAAGTTTCTCTTCCGTCTGTGTCTTAGTTGCATATTCAATGTGCCTCCAACTGGGTCAGCTGGAAAAAAAAAAAACACAGCCAGCCCTGCCGCACGAATCAAGCAGTCTGCCTTCTCAGCATTAACTCACTGCAGGTGTCTGAAATAGGTAAAAATGGCATGCACATAATATTTCTGTAATTTAGTATATATTTGTTTAAACCAGTTTTGTGTGTATTCATATCTCCGCTTAGGTTCATTACTTACTGTATATCTAAGATCTGGATCTGAGTCTAAGGTGAATTATGAATGCATTTGAACAACCTATTGGTAGTACTGCATAATGAAGAGGGGGGCTTCAAAAAGGAACATCTAAATACATTTTGAAACAGTCAATCAAAAGACATACGAGGGGTTTGTTGTTACAATAAGTCGCCATAAGCGCTTAATCACATTTTTTCTGTAAGTGAGTAAAGAAGCAGCAGCAGTGGGAGTCCTTCCAGCAACACCGCCTTCTCCTGCATCCATCTGAGCTGATCTACAATAGTGTCTCTATCTACTCCCCCTCAACCACCCCCGTCCCCTTGTCTCTCCCTCATTCCTATTAGCATGAGTGAGGAAGGTGGGGGCAGAGTAGATGAGGGTGATGAGAAAGCAGTGAAGCATGAGTGAGTCTTGTGCCTAATTGAAAAATGAGGCTCGTCCCCTTAAGTTGGGGAGTTGGCCAAATGAAAGTGTGATGTTGGAGGCGAAAGAAGATTATAGACCTGGATGAAATCCTACAATCCTAATGTTCTATTTTCCCTGCACGGGGACAAATACACATTTTACTCAGGGGTATATTATGGCCCTGTTTGTGTGTTTGTGTCTGTAATTTAAAGGGAGGGGTTGAGGGTTTTTTATAACCTGCTGAGCCCTTAAGAGATACTTTCCTTGGATGTTGTTGCTGCTCGCTCTGGTAAAATTGGCTTTGATTAGGAGAGATGCACAAAAGTA
Organism: Perca flavescens; assembly: GCF_004354835.1. Lineage (NCBI taxonomy): Eukaryota > Metazoa > Chordata > Actinopteri > Perciformes > Percidae > Perca > Perca flavescens. Next base: position 23,452,746 of record NC_041344.1, on the reverse strand, counting down.
ATTGTTTGCCAAAGAGCAATTTACATGGATTGTTTGAATGATTTTGATTACATATTCAGCATCATTCAGCATCATTCAGCAGCCATATTATAGTCCTACCTGAGAATCTAATTTGGTTGCATACAGCGCAGTCCACTTTTTGATTAAATGTGACCAGTAGCCTACCTGCAGCATGAAATAATCATCATTGTTAAAGAAGAAAACAAATAACATAAACAGACATAAAGAGCATGCCTGTAACACATGTAAACAAATTACCATAGGACAAAAAGGTTTAGCAGTTTGGCTGCATTTCTTGTTTTTAGTCATTTGCAATGCACACGTGTAACCCGATTTGCTTTTAAACAAGAAGCCATTGTTATGCCACATACAGTCTGCATGGACGCATTGATCTGTTGTCCCATGTTTGTCTCTGTGCCTGTTATGGAGCTCTTGCTCTGTGAGTAAGCGTTAGTTTAAGGTGAGATTGGTGCCTCAAGAGGTTTAGCACACAGTTGCAGGATATTGTTATGTTACTCTGATGTTATTGTTATTATGTCTAAACAAGCACAGGTTCAACTGAAATGCAGCTTAATTGAAGATTATGTTACCCTTATGTGGAGTTTGGACTAAAATAGAATGTTTGTCTCAGTTTTTCATGTTTTTTTATTTACATGAAAAACTGAGACCAACATTTGTTTAGCCTAAGTATTTTATAACCAACACACTTTTCTCTGGCTCATTTTAAATGTCTAATTACATTTTGTTTTAATAAATTTTCACATTTCAACATTACAGTAACAGCAATGGAAAATTAGCCTCGTGAGACTGTCCTGATCTCGCGAGCTCCAGTTTTCCACTCGCAGATCAGTCTGGCATCTTGAGATAGAGAAAATTTGGCGCCGTTAGCCAAACGACCGGGCAAATCAGCGTTGGTTTTGAGGTGTGTTAGGTGGTGATAGACAGATGGTTTATCCAATCAGCTAACCAGTATTTTCAGACAGCGGTAGCCCTAATTCTGTTAGCCGCTCGCTAATGCTTTTTTTGTCTTGGATCCTTCTTTTGGAATATGGTCCGGGAACCTGAAATGGTGTCTTTTATTCCTAAATTCTCGTTACACAAACGGCAAATATCCTTTACCGACATGTTGCTTGCTTGCTGAGCTAACGAGCTATGCTTTGCCAGCAGCAGCAGGGGCGGGCTTGTGGTTATATTTTCATACGCTTCGTGGATCTGATTGGTTGATTTGGCCCATCTATCACCAACATAGGTGATAGACAGATGGTTCATCCAATCAGCTAACCAGTATTTCCGCCCCTTCCCAAAAGTTCTCCAACGGAAAGTTCCCAGATGGATATGCCGAGCTAATGCGAAGCAATCCATCTGGCGGAGTCAGGTTAATGGAAAATATGACATAGTAATGTTTTGAAATACAAATTTTAAATACGAATATAATTACAGAATACATTTCAATCAGGAGAGACTTCGTTGTAATTGGTTTATTGTACATGTGCGTGAAATGTACAGTACAGTCTTTGGAGATTAGACTCCCCAATCATTTAAAAATTCTGAGAAACTTTTAAAAGGGGTAGAGCCGAAATATGAACCCCCCGATGGAGCCTAGACACTGATGGTGGGTTTAATGGTTTGAATGGAGATTAATTGAGATTAGGTTTTATTAAAATTATAATTTAAGATTATTACAGGTAATGTAAACATTTCTTTGTTACTGTTACTGGCGTTTGTTTAAACAGAGTTGTGACTCTATAACACAAAACATGAATCGAAAGAGGTGCACCTTGTGACAGTTTTAATGTAGTTTTCCCCGGTATAATCTTCATGGTAGAGAAATGACCTTAATATGGTGTATGGTATGTGAGTGTTCTCTGGCAGAAGGCCATGGACCGTTTACATGTCAACATGGTTTCAAGCTGCTGGCAGCTGCATTAGGCACGGAGTTTGTTAAAATGCACTACAAATATTGTGGAATAGATGCTGTTAAATATTGAAATAGAATAAATATCTTCAAAAGTCATCTCTGACAAGCTTTGATGTATTTTGCAGCTCAAATACTTCTGTCTGCTGACTGTTGTTCTTTCCGGTCTAACTACCTTGACTGCTCTCTGGGCTGAACAGGTTATAAATGCATTTTATATGGTGTGTGTTTATGCATAAGTGTATGCATGCACATATTCACAGCAGTCTTTTCTCAGCTGTGAAGAAAAAGAGGCTGATGCCTCTGTGTTGGCATGCTGGCCAGTTTTTCTCTTCTTCCTCTTTCTGTCTCATTTTACACATTGTAGCAAGATTTTCAAACTGAGGTTTGCTTCTTTTCTTTTTTTTTAGTCCACTAAGATTTCTTTAGTTGATTAGTCATGTTTTATGCATTTTCATGCTGAATGACTTATTTACAAGAAACCTATGAGCACATCTCTGGTAAACACACAATTTAAAGTAGTGCTTTTTCATGATTTTTTGTGGAGAAACATTTACAGATCTTTTACAGATCTGTCGATTAAATCAAGTAACCGATAAGTCGACTCAGAATTTCTTTAATCGAGGACAGCCCTTCTTTTTCCCATCTACTTGATCGTTTTCCGTTGAGTTTTAATGATGTTGGGGCAGAAGAAGCAAAAAAATAAAAAAAACTAAGTAGGCATGGGATTTTTAATTACGACCATTGCAAAAACTATTTGTCAACTTGTCCCTGCTTTGTCCATCTGTAATTAGATACACCTGTGTTTTACTATTCAAAATGTCTGCCATGAGAAAGTACAGTTTTTTCGCGAGGTAATACTGAATGGCAGAACATGAATGAATAATTATAAATGTCAACCATCTGAGTGTTTGATAGATACTTGAACAGAAGAGATTAGGGCCATGTAGATGCCTCCAGACTTGGCCACAGTTCAGTTTTCCAGTTGTGTGTGTTCATAGGCCTATTAAGATTCAGTTTTTGTTGGAGCGCCCTGGTGAGTCACCTGGTAGAGCGTGCGCCCACTTAAACGACCCGCAGCCCTTTGCTGCGTGTCGTCCCCACTCTTTCTCCCCCACTTCCTGTATGAATCTTCACCTGTACAGAATAAAGGCAAAAAAGTCCAAAAAGTAATCTCAATAGAAGTTTTTTTGTGTCTACTGATGTCTGGCCTCCCACAAGTAGTGACTCACTGCTGTGTTTTCCATGAAACCATAGGGGTGAAAACCTCACCTAGACTTTCTGCAAACAAAACTGTGTATGTGTTTTCCTGTGTGCATTTGTGTGTCCTCGGTGACCAACCAGGTTCGGAACCTCTTGATCCTGTACTTGGCTGCTTTATACAAGACAAAACCTATGCCTTTTGAAATATTTTCATCAACTCCCTACAGAATTAATTCACGATGCAACCTTGCAAGCCTTCTATTACGCCTTCTAACCAAAAATGATTTGGTTTGTAATTTCTTCTATGAGCATATTTAAATGTGAAACCAGTATTGTTTATTTTTCTGAGCCTTTGCTGCATGTCGTTATCTATAAAACACCAGCTTCAGTAAAACTTTTGAACTTGAAATGTTACTGCAGAACTGTAATTGTTTGTAAAGTGCATCACAGTGTTTCAGAATAGCCAAAGCGAATGCAGTCATTATTGGACACAATAGTCACAAAAAGCCTGGTGTTTCTGGTGGGACTGTTAATTACACACCTGCTGTCACAATAGCAGAATTCTTTTCTAATTTTGTCATAGAGACTGCAGGTCCAATGTAGTTGCTACATAAATCAGCAATTACCCCTAGCAACAATTGGTTCCTTTGCGTATATTGGATTTATTTGTTCACGTTGTTCAGCTTTTGCTGACAGTAAAAGGCAGAGATACAGTAAGTGCAAGAAGCCAGGAACACGTGCTTCTTATTTGAATGGGGTTCAAGAACCTGAACTAAGTTAATGTTAAATGGAAGCCCAGCTATTATGGCTATAATGTTACTAAATGTATTTACTAATTTCTTGGAAAATGTGGGCAGTCTGGCACGTCTGGGTAAGCAGAGCTTCCTCTCTGGCACATTGTAGCTGTTATCAGTGTCTGGCATGGGAATCGGCCGCCAGCGTGTCTGACCGTTAAATGCTTCTGACACTTAATTAATGGCTGGTTGTTGTGCGTCAGTACTCCGTCAGCCTAATGAAGACTGTTTTTTTCTCAGACACACACTCTTACATAAACACAGACCTACTACTATGCCTGGCATACACACTGGCTTTCACAAACAAACACTCTACATTAGTATTCCAATGCACCATTCAGACAACACTCAAGAAATGTTGATGAATTGTGTGCAACTTACCCATGTGCATTGGTATTTTAAGCCTGTTTTTCATCTTCACCATTAAAGCAGTAAAAAATAATCTTTTCTGGCTCTATTTCTCTGTATCTCGTATTCTCCATAGAGACAGTTACATGTTTTTGACTTCTGAACAATTTAAATTATTTTTACACTTGACAGAACAGTGAGTATAGTCAAGCACCAGCTCCTTGGACTCAGTTCAAGTGTAATCATGCATTATATTGTTCTTAACTTAAAATGGCTGGTGCGGTTGGGTTAAAAGAGTGATGTAGTTGTTGAAATCCTTATAGCCGTCTCTTTCCCTGCTTCACATTATTTTAATATTTGATACTGAATCCCACATCTGAGCCTTTTTTATAATAATTTTACATATTTTCTTTATTCTTTTTCATAGAACTGACATGAGCTAAGAGAGCTCTTGACAGTTCCCATTGCCCCACAAGTCATTGCCAGGCACGTCTGCTTTGCACAGCACTGCAAGACACACTCACTTCTTTGGGTCTCTACTGTCATTCCTTCTTGCCCTCTATTTGTTTTCTGGGTGAATGGGCGGCAGGACAGGGTCTAGCCTGCGGTCAGGACAAGTTGTTGTTTTTCTTTCCAGATAAGGAGTCGAAAACAACACTCCCACAACATAGTTGCACACAGACACATCTGCACAGAAGACATTCAAGCGCACCCATTCACACAAGTGGACACAGGAGTGCTCACTCAAACATAGCTTGATGCATCCGCTGTGCAGTGGAGCATGTACATGAAGGTCATCCTTCTCTGTGAACCTGTAGTTTTGGGTGAGTTTGTCTGCATTGCCCTAAGAGCAGCCCAAGAAGTGTGTGCATTTGTCCATCGATAACACCACTTCTCTATAACTGCCTGCATGGGGGACTATGTATTTCTCACTAGGAATGAGACTGTACAAAAAGTAAGCATTACCGGCTGTTTGCATATAGTCTGTGTATGTAAATCATAAAAAAAAAAAAATTTAGATTATTTTTTGGGCATTTTAGGCCTTTATTGTTATAGGACAGCTGAAGACACGCCCGCTGTGTCGAGGAGTAAACCTCTATATATGGTAGCCCGCTCTACCAACTGAGCTATGCGGGCACCCCCGATTGCAATTTTCTTGGTTGATTCCAATTTTAAAAAAGTCTGACCTGCACTATGGTCCTGTGATAAGGTCCAGGGATTTTGCACTGGGATACATAATAACCCTAGCCTGGTTAACACCAGACCCTTCTCAGTTGTAACTGAGAGTGGGTCTGGGAAAGGTTAATTGACAGTTCATTTCCAAAGGGGCGTCACCAATGGACGCCGCTCAAATGCTTCTGGGCGCGTTGGATAGTCCTTCAACCAATCAGACCAACGATCCGGGTGACGCTGCGCTTTGGTAGCCGTCATGTTGAATTTAAACAAAAATCTGCTCGCCGTCGCTGCGCTATAGTCGTCACGTAAAGCCCGCCTCAACGGTTGTGATTGGTGCCTCGATTTTGGGGACATTGGAAATGGCTTTGAACGGGCTCTTCGCCAGACTGACTTGCAGAGCAAATCTCAAATTTGCCGGAAGTTGGTCAGGGTTTACCCAAGCTATAATAACCCCATGTCAGGTTCCATTCGGCCCAAGATTATTTGTTCTCGGAGATGGGTCAGTCTTAAGTGGGATGGATAGCACATAAGAAGCTGGGTCCAGACTAGTTTAATGATTTTTTTTAAGAGGATGGAGGAATAAAGGGCTGCTGTCTTTTCAAGAGTGGGCTTGTGAGATGGCTAGGGTGGCGGCATTTGAAAAAATTGTCATTGAAACGGTTTGCCAGATCTGATGTCTACACTAGAACATGGGGAAAGTTCCTGAGCTTTCTGGAGGGCTCCTAACAAGCGTTGTGCTGGGGAGAGATGTGTATGATGGGCTTATAGTGTTGTTATTTATACATATGTTTATTTGCTTTATGGTTTATTGTCTATTTTGTTGTATGGTCTTGAATATTGTAGTTACTGTGTCATCTTTTTTTAGATTTTTGTTTGGGTGGGTGGTGATGACAAAGGAGGCAGGGATATGTTCATGTTGCGAATTGTATGTTTTGTATGTTGTTTAAAAAATTGTTAATCCCAACAAATAAAGTCTGACCTGCCGATTCTGATTTTGGCCGATTCTGATTTTCTTTCGGTGTCTTCCTGTCTGCCTCACACTTACTGAGGAAGAGACACCGCACTGTTGGCAGAAAAGACGTTCACTGCGATTACTCTGGGCAGCATGCATGTAGAGGAATTGTAATATAATAAATTTGAACATATTTCTTGCTTTTTCCCTGTAATAAGTCGCAAAATTTGTGGCAAGTCACTTTTTAGAATTAAAGTCGCTAAGAGTTTTTGAAAAGTTGCTTAATCTAGCAGGAAAGTTGGCAACACTGTGTGTGTGTGGCTGATAATAGTTGCTCAATATCTCTGCCGCTGTGCGCACAACGTAAACCACTGTGCGCAGCATGCGTTCAAATTTGGCTGCCACAGAGTCAGCTATATCTGAGACTGATCGGCCGGTCACCGATGACCGATCAAGCTGAAAATGAAAATCGATCGGTGCATCTCTACATAAAATTAAAAGAAGGTTTTTTTTTTACTGTCCTCCATGAGCGAGTTTTTGCTCTTTTCGGCAGAGATTTGCATCAAGTAATACAAAATTGAATATAAATTTACATCATAGGGAGCCTCAAAATGGAAAAACAATCTTCTACACACCTTAATAGAAAAGACAAGTTAATGTGTGTTAAAACAAGAAAAAGTAGGCACAATGTCACACTCAAAAACAAAATGTTAGTTCAATAATAGAATTCAGTCCATGAAAATAAATGATCTCACTTTTAAAGAAGTCTATGAACATGGTCACCTTTGTTTATCACAGAGTTCAAGTGTGTGTGTGTGTGTGTGTGTGTGTGTGTGTGTGTGTGTGTGTGTGTGTGTGTGTGTGTGTGTGTGTTGTGCTGTGCCTGTAAGAGAGTGCATATGTGTGTTCCTTTGTAATGAGCTGAACACATGTTGGTGGATCGCAGCAAAGGAAGCCTGTCCCACACGCAACTGAGGTGTGAGCAGTGTGACAATGGCACAAAGTAACAGACAGACTGATGCAAGTACAAGGGCAGTGGGGTGTGTGTGTGTGTGTGTGTGTGTGTGTGTGTGTGGTTTTGTAAATGTCTATGCTGCACATGTATACAAGGTTGTCTGTTGTGCAGTCAGGAAGAGTGAACATTGAGATGTTTCTCTCATGACTGTCTTTATTTTGGTTTCTGTGAAAGGCTCTCTGTGCTCCCTCCTGTTTCCACACTGACGGGGGCTACCCTCACTGCATCCTAAAAAAAGAGAGAGGGAGATTGCGAGGAAGACGAGGGGGAGACACAGGAAAAGAGACATCAACTGTTGGAGAGGGGTTAGCCACAGTAAGAGAGGGAGATTGAAAGGTAGACTGTATGGAAAGAGAGAAGAGGAAAAATAGGATTAGAGAAATAGAAAGAAAAAGAGACGATGATTGAAGTGTGAGAGATATAAAGACAAGGATGACTCACAGCTGTGAGGTAATGGATTAAACTATGAGGGAATCTTCTTGCGAAAAAGCAGGTCAGAGGAACTCAAGGAACGCCACACGGCATATTTACTGCACCGTTACTCATGCACAGTGCTCACCCTTCTCCACAGCCATGCATTTTTTAGTCAGTGAGCTCATCTCCCCAAAAAGCACTCGGAATCCAAACTGCTAACACTTTTCCTCTGACATAGCACTTCGTTATTGGGTTTCGACTGCATAAAATGTCACCCAAAACACTTCATCACCTTTACCTCTTTTGTTTGACTTCTCCAAAAGGTTGCAAGTGTTGTTATTCCTCCACTGTTTACGTGCGGTACCACTCTGGCACACTAAGTCTGCTGCTTTACGAAAGTGTGTAATTAAGCGCCTCGGTTGGCCTCTTGTAAATGTCATCTGCTCAGTCCTCTGGATCGTACACTTTGATGTAATTAATTCCAGCCTTAGATTATCCTCATCAGCCAGCTTGCGGTAAGTAAGGGTGATAGTTCACTTTTTGAAGCTGTGCCCCATTTTCAATGAGGGGTGTTGGGATAAACCCAGTTCTATGTATGATTTACACAGTAATAACAGTAATGTGTACCATCACTGGTTTTTGTCTAGTTTGACAATAATAATGTTATGATCTTTTGAGGTTTTCCTTTTGGGTAAAGATAGAATAAGGCCAATCATTTTTCAGTCACAGTGGAAATACACTACTCCGGCTATTGTTTGATGTTTGGCTAGTGGTACACCCAGATTTTTCTCAGAGATTTTTTGTTGTTAAAAGAAAATATCTGTAGAAAACTGCACTTTTTAGTGGTGCCAATTTTATATTCAATTCAATGTTCAATTTGTTCAATAACTGAATTATTAGAATGTGGTATATGATTTCCTTTCATTTGTTTTAAATTCAATTTGTTGTATTTTTGCAGAACAATGAAAGCAGCAGAAATGCAGAACTGACTACACTTATCTACCTATATCTGTTTATTTATCGCAAGTAATATAGTTATCGCGATATTCAACAACGTTAACACATATCGCATATTTTCCTCATATCGTCATCAGCAGCCCTGCTACTGAGAATGTATTCCCCTGGAAAGGCAGAAAGGTTTATTATGTACTTTATTTCTAACTTTTCAGTCACATATTGGAAATCAGCATTCTCATTTTTGCCAAGAGCCATTGATTTTGAAATGACAACTGAAATTGGTGGATTTTATCAGCTGTTGCTTATAAATGTTACTGTGTGAGTTGAACAAACTACAACATTAAATGTACTCCAGACCATTTATGTCTGAACCTTACTTCTACTCCTCTCTCTTTTTCATACTTCCATTATCCCGCTTTCATTTTGCAGTCAACAGTCATTTTTATCCTTCTCTTCCTGCCTCTATCTCTCATCAGGATTAGCCTCCTTTGCTGGTTAGCGTGCTAGCTCTTTCTCTCCCTCACTCCCACGTTTGTCTCTCCGCACAATCCCTGTTTTGTGTGGATTAGTGCCCGTATTGTCCTCGGATTAGGGTGTCATTGTTTCTGAGCTGGGATGAGGTAGGAACGTGCTTAAATATGTGTATGAGTGTGTTTGCTTACAGTTTGCGCAAATGTATATCCGCACTTGGTACCAAGGTGATGAATCCCCTTTTGTACATGGAGTTTTTTTGGATGCAAGTAGCACAAAGTAGAACACTTTGTAGTGCCTGATGGAAAGCTCTGTGACTTATGTACTTTTTTTCTTGTTTATCTAATTGGAATTTGTCTTCTTCACTGCCAAGAGTATGTGCTAGGTGTAAGCAATATGGTTGAAATAGCTTGGAACTTAGAGCAAATTAGTGTCCACTTATGCTTCGGTAATTGAAGGTCAGACTGACAGGAAAGGGAGCACTTGAGGGTGTGAGGAAGGGAAGATGTGCTTTGATTGTCATCTTTTCATGTCATGTTTAGTCACTCGTTACATAAAGGGAGAATATAAATAAGGGAGAGTATAAAACTATTATTAATGGAAAGTTCCCACTACAGGACTTTAGACCTGATTTTCTGCTGGTTCTGTGTTAGCTTAGTGTGACAGAGATAGGGCTGGGTGTTGTTATTTTTTTTTTTTTTAACACCAGTTCATAAACATTTTTCGATGCTATGGAGGCAATTTGGTCGGTGCCTAAAAGTATCGAAGTTTGCTACCCATCACTAGACAGAGACACTCGGTAGGTGGGAGGCAGAGGTTTGCAGATATGCTGTGACTATCGAGATGCACAAGAAATTCCAGGCAATGCCTTAGCAGACTTCTCATCTATTGTTCGTGACAGTATGGTATTTACTGGCTTATATACTCTCTTCTCTCGCAGGTAAATTGGTGTGACAGTTTATTGATCCAAATAATGTTCAGCTGTTGGAGTTTAAAAGGTATTCAGAAAGACAGTATATAATCATCCTATCTTTGTGTCGGGTATTTGGTGCAGCCTTTTGGTTCCCCTCAATTGCTTCTTCCCAATTAGTTTGATTGGAATTAAACTTTTAACAGTGTATTTACTGAAGACTCAAGTATAGGCAACTTTAATAAACCCACAATTATCTTTAGGCAGTTGTTTTATCTAATACATCATTAAGATTGCCTTGCATGCATGTTACCATCCATGATGAAATACCCAGCGACTGTTATGAACAGTAACCAGTGCATTCATTTTCATTGCTTTAATTGATATCAACCAAGCGGCACCCTCTTGGCTGCTGAGTTTAATCATTTCTCTGTTGATTAGGCTGCTCTAATGCACAGCCATTCATCAGGCCGGACCTATCGATCAGCCATTGTCAATTCCCTCCACTCATCCCTTTCAGACCTTATCGACTGTTCAGTATTCACTCGTTAGACCTAAATGTCAAAGGTAAAATTTTAGGTCTAGTACATTTGTTCTGGGAAGTTGTGACTTTAGGCAAAACATACAGACTAATACACACACAAATATACACACACAAACGCTGCATAATATCATTCCCTCAACACAATCACATGGGTCAGCTTTGTTTGTTCTTCTTCTTCACTTATAGAGAATCAGTGTTTGTAATACTCAGTTGGATTTCCACTGTTTTGACACCGACAGTGGAGAACCAGCCCGGGCCATTTAAGGTTGATTTACTGGAGGGAAGGGAGGCAGCCAGGAGGGGCCATGGAGAAATAACCCTGCTTGGAAGTAGACAAATATCTTCCCAAGTCACACAGAATTAGGACTTTTAGCTGATTTGTGTTCTCCTTTGTGTTGATGTTTGTTCCTCTCTCTGTGTGTCTTACTGCCTGCCTCTGTGTGTGCCTGACAAGCTCTTGCTCAAGCTCATGGTGCAAACGCGCCCTCACTGAAGCATAAAGTAAAGGCCCACCTGTTTGTTTTGTGTTTGTCTCTTACCCATCATTTGGCATTGCGACGTGCTCTATTTGAGGCCCTAATTCATAGTTGCTATTCATTTTAATGAGGCAACGACTGGGAACAAGCTGAGGTGTTCTATCAAATGGAGGCGCCAATATATATTTTTTTTAGGCAAGCCATCTTTGTAAGAGCGGATGGAAAGTAAAATTGGCATCTTTTGTGTGAAGTAAAAGTGGGATTCTGGTTTGTTTCCTTTATACTCTGTGTATGCGGTTGTGTAGTTCCTGAACGTGAATGTGTTTAGAGCGACAATGAGGGGATCACATGGTTTATTTATGGGCTTTACCTGGATCACCTCCAAATGCCACTTGATTTAGCTGCAGTACTGAGTACAGAGCTTTCTTTACAGAATGGTAGCCTATGTGTATGGATTTTCAGCACCGTTCATTTTTAGGATATTGTTGGGTTTGAAAAATGTATTTGATCAATCTTTCATTCTAGTCTGTTACAAAATAACCATCTTTCTTTGTGATCCTTAAGCTAAAATGAAACATTAGGGGTGAAGCCAACATGAGTACATTGCCAGGGAACTATGTATGCAGTAGGTCTGGGATCAAAAGAAGAGACAAGCTTGGGGAATACAGGGTGGGATTTGAAGGAAACAAGGAAGCAGTAGTAACAGGAAACTTATCCTTCACATCACGTCACCCAGATTCTTTTGGGGCTGGAGGGAGTAGAGGAAGAAAAGGATCACTACAGAGTATTAAAATAAGATGATTACATAGTATGCATCTTATAGAAAATACCTGAAGTGAAGTATAATATAAAATAAGGTTACATATTCAAATCTTTTGGGGAATGTTCTGATGGATTATCATATTGTGATGACAACAGTGAGTCAGAAGTGAATAAAAATATGCAACAGTGCACTAGCCATGTACACAGCAACTTAATGGATTTTATGATTGCGTGATTCATCCCACAACTACAGTTCAATAATTGGCTAAATGTAACTAATAATCAGTGTTGGGAAAGTTCACTTTCTACATGAACTAGTTCAAAGTTTAGTTCACAAATTTTAAAATGAACTGGTTCAGTTCATAGTTCATACTTCAAAATTTTGAACTAAGTTCACAGTTCCAAAAATGAACTAGTTCATAGCTCTTTTTTTCCATATGTTGCTTCAATTCAATGTGCTGTTTCAGGTTTGCTGTGGATGTGACTGAAGTGTGGATTTTCTTTTTGAAAGGTGGCGGGAAAAGTTTGCACAGAAATGTAAGATTTTTCCCATCCTCACCGACCTTGCCATAAAACTCGTTTAAATGATCATACGAAGCCTCCTTGCTGCTTCGTCGCCTCCATGCTGCTTTTTGTTTTGATGACGCATGTGGCGGTGTGACGCTGGTGGCTGGTGTTGCCAGATTGGATGTTTTTTCCGCTACATAGTATGGCCTGTTTACGGTGTGTTTTAGCCGGGTTTTCGCCTGGAAGGCTCTATAGAAATCTGGCACCCTATTGAATGACGTTAAACTGAGAGAGCGTGCCGTTCACAGACACCAGAATGAACGAGTTCGCAGTAGGGTTCATCAGGCAGTAATACAATACGTTCAGTTCACGTTCGCCCAAAATAGGAATATCGTTCAATGAATGCGTTCAGTTACACTGCAACACTGCTAATAATAATACTACAAAATATCTAAATGTGGTTCACTCAATGATGATTGCAGGGTTAATTAGAGAGGCTGCTTTAGACATTGAACAGAATATCTAAATAGAACCAGTCATTGCAGGTAGAACAGAAACTATGGTAATATCAACACATATCTTATGGGTCTTTCATAGCTCCTGATTAACGGCCTATTTAGAAGAAAAAAGGTCTGGAGTGCTCAGAAGTTCAAACTAATTATGAAGGTCCTCTTTGGAAGGGAACACAAAAGACAAGTCTTTTTTGAACTAATGGCTTATTTAGTTCATGTCACTTGTTATTTTCCCACATGGTAGCAAATGCAACTAAAGCTACGCTATTTAAAATGAACTGTAATGCATTACCAACTATCACACATGCAGATCAGGCACTTGGTCTAAAAAAAAAAAAAAAAAAAAAAAAATTGCGAGCATAAGATATAAGGATGACAGAATGATTTAACTGGTGAGTAAGAGTTAAGCCAAAAACAGAACTGCATGGAGTAAAGAGGCATCACTCATACAAAAGCTACTCCTCCATAGGAATCAAAAACTTCCTTTGACCTTTTGTCCATAAAGCCTTTGTCAGAATGTGAGCCAGTGTATTCTTTACATGATCTGTATGATTCATACATATTTATATTGATCCTATAATGTATCATATCAACGGTTTATAGATGTAGGGAAGAGGCCAGTCTTTACCAGATATTTGGAACAGGGCGGTCAGCCAGGCAGAGCAAATAATAGCAAGTGGACAATATATTATGTTCAAGTTAAAGTCCAGTTGAAATCACATTTAAGCCGGGCTGAAACTACAGGAGTTTTCAGCCCTCACGATAATCAGCTGAGAAATCTGGTCCAGGACCTGGGTCGGTAACAATGTTTCGGCCCAGATTATTTGGTAATGTAAGCGGTTTCCAGATCCAATCTGAAACCTCCCGAACTGTTCACAGCAGCATCGGGCCGCCCCGATAACTTCAAAATTTTTTTGATATAGAAGTTAAAATCTGTATGACTTTCACAATAGCCAATAAGTCCTGCAGCAGCTGACGGTGTTGCTGAGCAACGGTAAAAAGGAGAAGGAGAAATGGTTAAACTAGCCTCCAGTTCTCACTGAAAAAAAAAAAAAAAAAGAACAAACAGCCTGTGTTGACCGCGTCTCCCCAACAACTTTTTAATCCACACTTGTTTTGCCTCTCCGTTTTTGTACCTGCAAAGCATTATTAACGTTACAGCAAGTTGTCGCCCCTCGTCCGTCTCTATTTTGTTTACATCTGCTTCCCCAGGAGATCACATGATGTGGTGCATTGCTCCCTCTGGCACGATAATTGTAATAATATCCTGTAGTGTGTGATGCACCATCATTTTTAAAAATGTTGCTAGTGTGTTTGAGATTAGAGAAAAGAATGTGTGAATTGAATATTCTCCTTATGTGATCAGTAAGGATTTTAAAATTCATGTAGTCTGAGCCCGGCTTTAGTCATCCCAGTCATTTGGGAAATATCAGAAATGCTCCTTCTAGTCTCAGCCGACTGGAGGGGCATGTCGGTGTCTGTGTTTGATTGACAGAGGCTGCCAGGGTGATACACCATATAATATGAAAAATATTAGGCTAAGTCCTCCATTTCGGATTTTCCTTCAAAGGAGAACACAGGACAAACTACATGTGAAATCAATCAAATCAATCAATGAATCTATTTGTATACATTTTATATATAAAGCAAAATGTTTATTTTGTTTCATTGTTGTCTACATTGCGATGTGCACGTGTGATAGTCACATGACGTGCGTTGTTAACGCTATAACTTTTATGCTGCTTGATAGAAACTTTCACCTTTCAACAGCCGAGCCTTCCCCTTTAAGACAGGTGGCTGTGTAATGTGTGTGACGTAACGTTTGTCTGACGGGATTTTTTATGGGAAGTGAGACACTCTCCCGTGTAAAAAAAAAAAAAAAAAAAAAAAAAAAAAGTACTGGACACAGTGATGCACATGCTTTTCCATGGGTAGTGAACCTACATTACTGAGGGTTTAATGTTCGCTGCAAGGACGAAATAAATCACCTGATTAATGCAACGTTTTCACGTTGTCTCCCGGCCATTTTCCCCGCAGAGTGGCCAGAAAGCTGCTACCAGTCAGGTTAGAGCTAATATAGGTAGCCTTGAGAAACCAGGGTCTGTCCCAACTAGTCTATATCCTTGACGTTCCACTTCCGAGATTGCTCCGGTGCCGTAGGAAATTTCGTCGGTTGCATGTATTTTTACTTAATTAATTAATTCACAATGATTTAAGAGTTCTTGGATACATAGAGTTCATTGTTACTGCGTGACATACAGGCTCTGCATGCACAGGGAACCACCAATCACAATCAATGATCAATTTATCAAAGAAACAAAGCAGTTCCCGCTAGTCAACCACAACCTGACATTTAAAGGACGCAACATGCATGCATTATTAATATCATTGACTTTAGCCTGGATTGATAGTATTATATGACTGTGAGTAAACCTGTGTATATAACTACCTAATTTCCCTCTCCAAAATCGGAGGCCACAGTGCTATAATTAATAATTTAATATAATTAACAAACATTCTGTGATGAGACTTTTCAGCTGCATTTTTGACTTCACAAACCTGTCTGTCAAATGTTTCAACTGCCAGTTTTTGTCTGACTCTGGATTTGACATTTTTGTGAACTTTTGTTACTTACCTATTGTCTGTCAAATTAGCAACAATATGAACCTAACATTGTCTTTTGCTTAAATTTGATTATCAGATCTGAAAAAACCTACAGTGCACACAATAAACAGAAAATTGTCATGTCAATATCAACAGAACAGAAAACATATCAGTACATTACAGATGGATATGCTTTTGATGTCAGTGCCATTGGTTCCGGATCAAATATTTATTTTTCACTCACAAATTCTGAAATGTGGTGAACCTAGGATATCCTTCCCTCTCACCACAGCAGGTGACAGGTAAGAGAGAGAAAGAGAGTGAGAAATTTGGGGGGAAAGCCAAGGTTAAATAAAAGTATTGATTAATCTTTCCAATGCACCTTTGCTTCATCAAGCCACCGCTGCTCTATTATCTGCACAAGTCAGATAACTAAACTGATGGAAAACTAAAGTGAATTGAAGGAGACATGGTTAATGGGATGTCAGTCTGAATTGGTGAGGGATGCTTCTCTATAGCATATATGCATAGTAATAAATAATAAATGGTCAAGAGGACTGCAGGGGTTGGATGATTTTTAGATTTACCGCATTCTAAGAAAGAGGTGCGCTTGTTTTCTCACATTCCCCACAAACCTGCACGTTTACGCATCAACACTTCCCCTTCCACCGAGTCCTCTCTGGTGGGCCTTTACTGTTTCCAAGGCAACCTGCAGAGTGGGGAAGAGATGATTGGCTGAGGGTAGGGCAAAGCAAGACAAAATGCAGGAAAACAAGATAGCAGGTTAGAAGACTTCTGTTGCTCTAACAGCAGGACCTATGGCTGGCGGTGTTGGTCTTACTGTCTGTACGTCTTGCTTTGTTGTATAACAGGATATGCTGACAACTTCTGGTCAGATTGCCATTCATTTTGGTATAAATATTTATTTTCCTAGGATGAATGTGAATGTTGTTGTTGACCCTGGCCTTTCCTTAAGCATCGATTGTGCAAAAACCTCCAAATAATAAACAAATATGTTCACATCCCCAAAAACAAATGGGTAACACGGTCTTGAAAATGAACTATGGATGGTTTGATTCATTTTTTAATTTCCATGATACAAGGAACATGATACAAAGCACAGATTAATACCAATTCCCTTTTTTCCCCAAATCTGAAATACAGTATATAAACCTCACTGCTAGAGATGCACCGATTGACCGGCCGGTGACCGGTTTTGGCCGGCTAAAATAGGTATCAGCTGGCCTAACTCAAAGAAAATTGGAAATCGGAATCGGTCTAGAAAGTTGTAATCGGTGCATCTCTACTCACTGCGTAGAACTCCGTGTAATGTAACTGGCATGTAGCTACACATCACTGTTGTGCTATGATTGGAGAAGTCTATACATCAACATTCTGTAGCACATTTAAATGACCTTGTTCTATGAAATTATGTTATTACCTTGCAACACTGTTTTACTGAAATTGTTTTGTCTTGGATATGGTGTTTAACAGACTATATTTCATTTATTTGTTATTGTATTGTATATGACTGTTTGCAATGTACATTGTAAGGCAGAATCTACTGCATCGGTGCATCAGCAAGTATCTTGAACCATCAGCTGACCCAGCAATAAATAGACAGCTATCAAGCAAACCCGTGCAGTTTGCATTCACATGTAATCTTCTTGATTTTGGATAAATGTGTCTGGTGCACCTGTGTATTTGAGCATGCAGGTGTGACCACAGGATTTCTGTGAGTTTTGTTTGAAAGAGTAATGTCAGTGGAGAGATAAGCCTGAAAAGCCAAGGGGATTTAAATGCTTCAAGCCAGACAGAGTCCAGGCTCTACACAGATGTGTTGATCTCTCTTCTCAGCTCCCCCAGCCCTGAGTTTCTCATCTGTCTCCTGGCTTTCCTTCTCATGCTCCCCAATCCCTTTTAATTTAGTCTCATATATAGTGAATGGCTACTGAATGACACATTATTCCATTTTGCAGACATTGTCGGTAGCCATCAATCCTTTATTAGCTCTTTTTCTTCTACACCTCTGCGCCTACCACACAGCAACTGGCCCTTTTACTGCACCTGCTGTGTGTGTGTGTGTGTGTGTGTGTGTGAGTGTGAGTGATTAGGATATGTAAAGTTCGTACCAGTCTGTATTTCAATGCATTTGTTTGTGTGTGTCTGATTGTCTGTGTGTAAGGAGGTTCAAACCAATCTAACTTCAAAAGAGTTGTGTTTCCATCCCCTTAAAATCTGAGTTCAGAAAATAACTATTACAGGAAAGTAGTTCTTCAGAGAACACAACACAGTAATTAACTTTTAACTTGTGATAAAAATATGATAAGGCAAATTTAATGCTTGGCATTCATTAGACAGGATTTCAAGTATTGGAGCTCTGGTTTTTATAGTCTCACAAACCGTGTAGTACCACTCTTATCCTTCCTCCTCTATCTAAAAGGAGTTGTTACCTGAAGTGTTTTCTGCCAGACCTCCTGAAAATAGAGGTCTTTTATGTCACTTAGAGATTAAATGGGGACAGACACACTGTGACAACGTGTACTATTTTTAAAACACCAACCTGTTCAATACCTGGTAGTTCTAAGTATATATTGTAGGTAGATAAGATGAAATCCCATTCTATTTTGAAAAAAAAAAAACTTAACTGTTTCAATCAGCTTTCCCATGAGAGTGATGACAGAAAGCACTGAGAATTGCACCTTGAGTTTGTAACACCACGAGCCTTGCTCTTTCAGCATTTAAAGGTAACACAAGTTTTTGACCTTGAGTAGTGGAGCATTCCTTTCTGTGTGGGTCCCCATTTTTTTGTCTCATGTGTGAGCACATGGACTCATGTGGGTGATTGGATACACAGTCCTGCCATTGGTGTCGCACTATTCAACTGATCTACAGGTGGCTGTAATGTGCCAAGATACGCAGCAATGCGCCAACAAAGGCAGGAAAGAAGAAGACTGCTTGCCAGCAAACGTGGATGTGTGCAATGCAGGTTTCAGAATTCTAAGAAAAATCAGCTTGTTTTATGAGGAGGGAAATGCATTTGTTAGACCTCAAGGATGCACACAGTGTGTTTGGGTGAGTAACACTGAATGTAAACATAACTTTTCTTTGATTAAGAAAACTTCACAGTGTTACATGTATTGAATGGCTCTTTGATAACTTTCCCCTCCTTTTTTAATGCACATAATATATCTACACACTCACGTGCACACACTAAACCAGCGGATGCTATCTATTTCTTGGGTCTAAAGGGGAGTAGATTTCTGCATTGCTCAGCCTCTCTAACCAGAAGTGATTGCCAGCTTCAGTCCAGCCCATGTGTAGGGAACAGGAGGCATTGATTGAATTGCTGCTTGACAAAGCTGAAACTGCTTATTGAGCTAATGCACCTGTGTTATGGGATCGATCTCGCAATGTCACTTCCAAATGCATGGCAGGAAGATGTGAGAAAGGGAAGGGGGGGAGCAGGGACAAACCGTAGCTGCTGTAGCAGCTTAAATTTAGCCAGCACAAACCCTTGACTCCCCGCTAGATCTGTTGGTGGTCACGATGTAGCGGCGGGGAGGACTAGCTAGCTAATTCTCGTCTCATTTGTGGTTTGATAAACCGAGAGAGAGTGGGGAAAAGGGGATGAAACAAACCAAATGTCTCTCCATCGGGTTTTCTACATATTTTTCACCGTTTGGGGTTCGACTGGCGCTCTTTTAATTATGTCATCTCTTTGTGCACTTCTGCAGTGGTATAATTGTTTTCTGACTGGAGAATTGGCGCCACCTGATGCTTATCACAATGGACCAGCTCTTTATAATCTCATAAGGGTAGTGGATGGAAACAAGATTTCATTCACATCTTCTTTTGAGGTACTTTTGGATGGAAACCTGACTACTGTGTGATCATCTCATCTTTTGTGTTTCCTGCTTCCTTATGCTGGAAACTAATTTAGGGCCAGGTGCTGCAGAATGTAGCTCCTTCCTATTGATGACAATGCTGTTTCTCCCAACATCCTTGCAACTGTTTATTCCTTACCATCTGTCTACAGTATCTGTATCTTTTTCTCCATCTTCGTCCCTCTCTCTCTTTCCTTTTATCTGTCGCTCTCTCTCTCTCTGTCTCTCCTCTCTCTGTCTCTCTCTCTCTCTCTCTCTCTCTCCTTTTATCATTCACTCTCTCTCTCCTCTGTCTCGCTTCTTTCTCTGTCTGTCTGTCTCTCTTTTACTTCAGAATATGAGTCAATCTTAATTGCTACCCCCTCCTTAATTTTTTTCCTTATTTAAACAAAGATGGAACATTGAAGAAAAATACATAGGACAAAAGAAAAAAATACCTAATGTTTCCATAAATTAGAAAATAAGTCGTTTCTACATGCATTTTATTCTGAACCTCCATTTCAGTTAGTGCATCTTCTGCAGCTTTTTTAATACATGGCAGACATAGTGATGTTGGATCAACTGTATTGAGACAGGTTTGTCTTTCGAACTGTCATCTCCATGTGTGTAGATACATGTTTTTCTCTGTATCTCACACACCTCTCCTTTTCTTTAATTCTCCTCTTTTGTGCCCTTTCCCTAACCTCAGCATATTACTTCTGATTTACTTCAGGGACTTGGTTCCTCTTTCAACTAGAGTCTAATAACTTACGAGACACAATAAATAATAATAAATCGGCTAGTGAACATCCTTCTATGTTATCGTCTACCATTTGCAGCAACTATATAGATATATTAAAAATGGCAAAGATGTTCTCATAAGCAGTGCTCAGAAATTCACAATCTCTTTATTTTGCACCATAAGCCTTTTTAAAGAACCATTTTGTGACAAATGTTTTTTTTTTGTTTTTTTTACAGTATGCAGGGGTATATTATTATTCCCCTTTACTGAGAAGGAGAGGATGACAAATTGAGGAACAGGCTTAAAGACACCCGGGAAGAGAGAGAATCAGTCCTATTAGGGTCAAAGATCATCCCACAGGAGATGTGTTTCATACCTTCTTCTTCTCCACTGTCCTTTGTTCTAGTCACCAGGACTAAGATGGTATGACGAGAGATGGGAAAGAATAAAGGAATGTAATCAGGTGATGTAAGGGACGGGTAGTGTGATGGATGGCATGGCCCCTTGCTCTCAGCGAGTATGCGTGTGCACACATGGTTTGTTCGCACTTGAGTGTGTTCATAGGCTTCTACTGTAGAGAGGGATGCATTGATGGACGAGGAGCATCCTTTGCAGTTTCAGCAGAGGAAGTGCTTAAAGCATCCGGGCCTCCAGGGATGGGCCATGTCACCGTCTCCCATCCTCGTGACTTATGGACCTGCCATGACAAACACCCAAGGGCTGCTGTTGTGGCTTTGGGTGTGGGGAGGGTTGGGATATAATAGCCCACGTGATGACAGAAGCCAGACCCCCTGGAAGAAACCCATCTCTCTGTTCTAAAACGGAACGTTTTCCAATAAAGGCTGTAAAGCTTGTAGAATAATTTGTGAAATAATTCTAATTCTGATTTATGAAAGTATGTGCAGGGGAGGAAATTAATGGAGAGTAATGTTAAGTCGTCTCACAAATATTTAAGATTGTTTTCTAATTATTTCTCTCAAGCTCCTCCTTGGTGTGTGTGTGTTTTCATATTTACTCTCTGTTTAGGATTTAGCCTGCAGCAGGAAGAAATGGAATAGATTGTGATAAATTAGATTAAAGCACACAGTGCAAAAAAGGATGTTTTTTTTTTTTTTATACACCGCTGCCTCAGCTCTCAGTGCATCTCCAGCGTTATACGTAAAGAGAGACATTACCTTTGCATGAATTGTTATTTTTGTCTTCTACAAAATTCTACCACCATCAAGTCATTTTGCGGGGAAAAAAACATACATTTTCAGGGGGGATTGTGCACAATGAGTGTTGCTATCTCGATGCACTATATCAAATACTGTCAATACTTTCTATTTTTGATGTTTATTGGTGACTGATAAATTTACATTGTGGCAATAAAGAGTATGGATTCTAAGGCAAATTAAAAAGTATTTGCCACTTCAGTGCTCCAGGCATAGCCCTGTTCTAGGGTTTGACACTTTTAGACTTAATTTTCTGCCCAAACTAATAACCTGAAATTGAGAGAGTGATGAGAAGAACACGCACGCGCACACACACACACACACACACACACACACACACACACACACACACACAGTATGTGCATGCTATTGGCATACAGATCTACACTCTTGACAGTGCTGTGCTCTCAGTCAGTTCTAATGCAGTGACAACAGTCATCATGTTCATCTCTTCCTCTCCTTTTTCTCTGTCAGGATGTCTTACATACCTTTTCCCCGTCATTCTTTCAGCGTCGCATACACCTGCTCTTTTTCACACGTTTGCTGTCTTCTTCAGTTTTTTCCCCTGCCTCAAAAATAAGTCGTTGTCACAGCGGACATTTTGACTAGTCATAGCAGGAAAAGCACAGGTTTAACTAATAACATGGCTCTGTTCCATTTAGGCGTGCCAGTAATCCATGCCGGTAAGCCAGCATGTACAAAGTACAATATCAGGGCCCCGGCACTGGCACAAGTGAAAACGTCTGCTATTCCTTTACTTAACTCCAACCTTCAATCCACGCTGACACTCTTTCCTTTCAATCTCTAAAATGTTGCTCAGACTCAAACTTTTGTGACAGATGAGCTTTGTTGACCCAGTCATACATGGTCACAACCAAACTGGGTGGGGGGAGCAGTTACCTTCACGCCACCAGGGCCCCTGTGGCCATGGTGCAGCACTGAAGCCTGAATCCCAGCGGCTAATATGCTAATCAAAAAGAGTCCTTGTATATATATATATATATATATATATATATATATATATATATATATATATATATATATATATATATATATATATATATATATATATATATGCTAATATAGTAGTGATGGAGGGGAAGCTGTAATAAGGTGGCCTTGGCTGGTCAAAATAAAGGCTATGGCACAGTGGAGCCTGAAAGTGACAAGTTAGTCTGTCATCAGAATATAGGATTAGGCCAGAGGGAGAATAAGTACTAACCAGGTACTTTAAAAGATAAATCAGCATTTTTAGGGCAGAATCCTTGATGTCTGAGCAGGTGTTCTACCTTCAGCCAATGATGGAAACACCTGCTGTAAAATCACTGATTGGGATGTAGCTAGAAGTGCGACATGCAGCTGCAGTCTTCTGCCCTAAGTGAGTCACTGCTGATTTACCATTTAAGAACCTATTTAGGAAAGTAGGGAAATTTTGTGCGTGACAACAAGGATTTGGCTATGTTTTGCTGTTGGCCAACAATGCTGATACTGAATTTCTGGATTGAAGCTACTTTATGCTTATTTTTAGGTGTGAAATCCATGCAAGCTAGCATTGAATTGGCTTCGGCAATTAGGAAATTTATGACACATTTTTAATTAAAAATGTAATTAAGGGAAGAAATTATTAACTGCAAGTCTTTTATGGCGAGAATTAATGTAAGTTCATTACCCCTAAAATCCCTCTACTCATACAAACACAAACTTACATATTTTTAATTTACATTCTAAATAACTAAATACAAATACTGGGTGATACAAACATTTTCTGACATTCAAATAAATTTGTATTCTGCCAGTCACTAATGCTGTTTATCAAAATATGGGGACTGATATTGTGTACTGGTGAGACAGCAGTACATTGCTTTTGTTTTGGACATCTCTTTCATCTGCAAACCCCTCAACACTCCATCTATGAACATACTACTGCCAAATATGAACACAAACATAAACAGAATTAATATCAAAGCATTGAGACAGCGTCACTAAATGCTTATACTGTCTCATAGCTTTACGGCTAAGTTAACGATGTGAGGGGTACACACACACACACACACACACACACACACACACACACCATTAGCACTTTTAGGGCCCTATTTTAACGATCTGAAATGCAAGTAGCTTTGTGGGCGGATCTCGGGCGCTGTTGCTATTCGCACTGACTCTTGTGCTCGACGCAAACCTAAAATGGGTTGGTCTGAAGTAGCTACATTACTAGGTGTGGTTTGGGTGTAACGTGCAATAAACCAATCAGAGCGTTATCTCACATTCCCTTTAAAAGCAGGCACACTTGTTCCATGGCGGATTGTTATTATAATGGCGGATTTGCTAGGCGCACGCTCTTAATACATCCACGGGCGCACGCCAGGAGCAGTTCACAGCCAAGGAGACCGACGTTTGTTATTGATTTTTCTTTTTGACAAAATGTAAATAAAGAAATGTTTGGGCTCACTCTCACTGAATCATAAGGTTATGAATGCATGGTGATATTTTTGCAATGTAGTATAACATTAGAGAGATTACCTCACTATAGACAATGCAGCTCTCTCTCTCCTCTCCCGTGCTGCTGCTAGGGCATTTGGGTTAAGTGGCATCGGCACATGCAGTTCAACATCACATCTCCTTAAGTCCTCTAATATTTCCTCATTTATGTCATTATTATATTATTCATGAAAATGTTGTGTAAAACAAGGTCATATTTGTCCTTGTATTTATGTATGGTTTGCAAAAATGGGAACTGCTGGGTCCGTGAGATGAGAGAAGCAAAGTGTATGCGCGGTGTGCACACTCTAGAATACATTATGGCCAAGCATGTGCCCTTAAAATAGCATCTAAATAACGTGCCACTGACTTTAGACCAGGTTTTTCCTGGTCTGTGGCGGAACTGCAAAATAGCACTAGGGAACCTTTGCGCCAGAACACGGCTACTCTTTTTGCTGAACCACCCCCGGGCGCGCAAATACATTCCCTAATTTACCGACGTGAGTCTGTGGAGGGAAAAGTTCGCTGTGCGTCGGGTGCAAAATAGGAATGATACATGCGTCGGTGTACAAAGTCAGTTGCGCTGGGTGCAAGATAGGGCCCTTAGACTTAATTTACTGCCCAAACTAATAACCTGAAATGGAGAGACTGATGAGAAAAACACACACACACACACACACACACACACACACACACACACACATATGCACACACACAAATAACCTAAATCATGCACTTGGAGGTCATGTTTGTGGACTGGACACAAACTGTTTGCAGTCTATTTATTTACCAGCCAGTTAATTCCAAAACTCAATCCCTGTGGAATGCATAAAATGATTGATTTATCCTTGTTAGACCTTGCTGTAAGGTAGTTTTAGCTTACCGGGCTAGAAAAGGGGGAAATTTGACAAACTAACAAAAGTTTTTTTAAATTTAAAATGAACTCTTCATTAAAGCACTTTGTGTATGACACAAAAATA
Organism: Perca flavescens; assembly: GCF_004354835.1. Classification (NCBI taxonomy): domain Eukaryota; kingdom Metazoa; phylum Chordata; class Actinopteri; order Perciformes; family Percidae; genus Perca; species Perca flavescens. The sequence goes on along the minus strand of NC_041344.1, from coordinate 23,427,903 downwards.
TAGATACAGAAAGGACTATTGTCAAGAAGACTACAAGCATTTTAATTAGACGTAGTCTTATGTATCTTAAAACAAATTAACTAGATTTTCCAAACTGAATTTACCAAAATAAACAAATTGCCTTTGAAATATTATAATCTTTTGTAATACATTCTGGAGCTGGAGACATCCCATGGGGTAGAAAAGCAAGCATTGAGTGTGATTTTTAGGTGCCAGTAAGCTGTGTTGCTGTAGCCTATATAAGCCATTCCGTCCTCTCCGGAGTTCAGCCCAGCCCCTGTGGAGAGACTGAGTTTCATCCAAAGTCCAGCACATGCTCTGGCCAGCTCTCCCAGTCAGACACTCCCAATTGTGTGTGTGTGTGTGTGTGTGTGTGTTGTGTGTTGCATGTTGCATGTTTGGTCATGGCAGTTTTATTCATACTCTCAATAGTTATTGTATAAGATGCAGTAAGAACAAAACCATCCACCTACTACAGACCTATGTAGTATTTTTAGCCAATGTACGTCATGGAAGCTACAATCACACATCTTTTACTGCAAGACTGAAGCAAGACGAGCAAGAGCAAGAGATTGGCTGAACTTCCTTTGAACTCGATTTGCATAATAACACACAATTAGACAAGGTTCTGTCAATACTGCGCTCACTTATTTGCATGCAAGTACATGATTGGACAAGCCGTGATGGTCTCTGTGGCATCCATGAGTGACTGAGTGAATATGGTTATCTAAAGCAGTGGTTCCCAACCTGGGGTCCGGGCACCCCCAGGGGGGGCGGCAAAGATCACAGGGGGGGTGCAAGTCTTTATCTGGTTTAAGGTTGAGGTAAAAAAAAAAATATTTGCACGTTAAACAAATTATGATAATACACTAGAATATATAATGTATACAAAAGTCTGTATGAAAACTATATATTTTGTTGTATCCTCGTCTTTCCTGCCGCCTCGGCATCACTATTTTATGAATGAAACATGGCGGAGAAACGTAACAGTGCTGATAACTCGGGGGGGGGGGCTCAGCTTTTTGTAGACATGAGTAGGGGGTCGCCAAGGAAAAAAGGTTGGGAACCACTGATCTAAAGCACTTATGGGAGAAAAAAAATGAAAATGTCAATCTACTTAACTGGATATACAGTGTTTAAAAAACCCAGTGTTATGTTACTTACCATGTGGTACTTTAACTGACTGTGGTTTTCCATAACCTCGTCTGGTTTGTGGCACTGTATCACCACTTCTGCTACTACACTGAACGGTCTGTGCAGACATGAACATTTTTTATTAGTGTTTTTTTGAAGTAAGCCATTGCTGGGTTAGATATGTCGTATGTTGTCATGAACAGATGGCTGTGTGTGTGTGTGTGTGTGTGTGTGTGTGTGTGTGTGTGTGTGTGTGTGTGTGTGTGTGTGTGTGTGTGTGTGTGTGTATATATGCGTGCGTCTCATTGATTGTCAACAGACTCTTCCTGTATTTTCCCCTGATTTTCTGGCTCTTGTTAGTACTAACATAACGCAGTGCCACATACTGCCTCATTAACTGTCCATTCTCTCCCCTGTCTCTCCAGCTCTGCCCAGCTACACTTGTGGTAATCCTGGACAGCTACTCAATGGCCACCAGCAGGGGTCCACGTTCAACATTGGGGACAAAATCCGCTACAGCTGCAGCCCGGGCTATGTGCTGGAGGGTCACACCACCCTGTCCTGCCTTGCCACTTCAGCGGGTACTGCTGCCTGGGATTTCCCCCTTCCCTACTGCAGAGGTATGTAGGAGGGACAGTGGAAAACTGTCTGTCACCACACTTCTTTTGTCCTCAAAATAAATGTTTTAATCATATCTAATTTAAGAGGCTTTGTAGGATACTGTATATGTATGACCCTGAGGACTCAGCTCAGAGATATGCCACAGGGATCAAATTGAGTAAATATTTAATAATAACATTAGATAAATAACAAAGATAACACATTTGGTCAAATCAAGGTTATTTTAGCATCAACTGTAAAGATGGATCAAGTCTGGGTAATGTCAACTAACAATGGAATGCCTGGACCAAGTGTCCTCATGAACATGCACAAAGGTAATCCTTCCATTTTCTGAAAATGGGACTGGCACAACTGAAACATAATATATATTATCCATTAACTCCCTGAAAAACTTAAAAAAAATCATAGTATTGTAACCCTGCACTGCCCTCAGGGTGGACCAGTTTTTTTCATTTTAACCTATAGACTGACATGCATAACTGTAACAGTTAACCGCTTAACGGTTAACTGTGGACATTCCTAATTTGCACATGCCTCCACATGACCTGACAAGGTTTTCTGTGCTTATTCTGATATCTTATTTACCATGACAGGACCTCATGTGTTAGCTCCCAGTCAGGTGCTTGTGCCAGTTGTCCTTCCCTCACAGTTAGCAAGCACCCCTGCGGCAGGGACACCTGCCAGTGTGCGTTGTCTGACCCAACATGACACAGTTCTTGAAAATGGTTCACTGTAGGCAAATGTGATGCTATTGAACATCATTTTGCAGCATTTTAGCTTTTTATAAAAAGTGAGTTCTCACATAATTGAAGATGCAAGATGCAAATGTCATACACTGTACATGCCAGTTTGCATGTCCGTGTATGTGCATGTGCTGTGGCCGTGTGTCCATGTGGCAAATGGTTTGTGTCAGTGTGCCTGCTGAGCAGAGCGCTAAGACACTTTACCATCTGCAACCAGGCTGGGAGTCAGGAAGCCCACATAGGAGCATGCATGGCTGCACCATGCGCCAGCACAGTCCCAACCCACCCAATCACATGCAGACACATACACATGCCTGTATTCCACATTTAAATGTGAAATGAATGTGTGCATTGTTTTTCACAATTTCTGACATTTAATATAACTTGTCTAAGAACTTGTCTCCCTTCCCTCTGTCTTATCTCCATAATTCACTAACAATTTGCTGTTCAGATCTAAACTAAGCTCTTTCATTCTCCTTCTCCATTCCCAGGCTCCTTCCTGCAAATAGAAAGAATTGCTAAGCACTAAAGGATGTGAATATGACACATCTTCAACAGAAATTACACACCAACAAGTTTAGAATTTAGAAAGTTTGAAATCTCCTTTTATGATGCATAAGTGTATTGTTAATGTCACTCCAATTATAGAGCTTGTCCATATGTGTGAAGGCAGAACTGACTTTTGGAGTGGGCAGGAATATTTTGGCACGGCCACCATTCTGGACTCAGGAGAGGGCAAACGTGCCAGTGCTGTCAGGCCATAGATGATAGGGAGCCACTGATGGCACAGATAATGTTTTACATGCCCTGTCTTATGCTCATCAATTTGTTCTCTTAGCTATAATCTACTACACTACATCAATTGTCATGAATATACTTATAAATGATTTAATATCCCACTTTTATTCAGTTTCTCACATTTTCTCCTAACCCTTAAGCATATATTTCCAGAAAAAGGCTTACTTCTGGCAAGTTCTAAATGTCACCGCTTATACCTACAGCGTCACACGCAAATCTATTTGTTTGGTTTATGCACATGCTTTATTCTATCTATTACAAAGCACTCTGATTATTAGTGGTATTGTGTCACATTTAGTTGTCCCATTTAAAATTCCAGATATAGTTTTCAAGCTTTAGCTGTGTACATGTTTGGTGTATATAAACATGCATTTTGATGCCATGAATGTTTTTATAGCTTGTATGCGTTGCCCATGCTTCCCCATATCTTGGTAACCATGACCCTCAGAGGAATCATAGCAGCTCCTTTAACTCTTTATGGAAAATCATGACATCTTAAGTGACAGCCTGAAAATATGTACTGTTCAACCATGGGAAACATCCTGGCATCTACAATTTACTGAGGAGAACATTTAATATGTTGCTGAACACCTCACATATTGAAGTGTTCAACAGTTTTTTGGTTTCATACGGTCCATGGTATAGCCATTTAGTTTTCCATTCTCGTAGAGCGTTTGCATGTGGCAGCCACAACATGTAGAGAGCGACAGAAAGAGTCAAGGTAAACGGGAGAGTTTGCATTCAGTCTTCCCTTCATGTGTGAAGAAACTGTCTTGTGTGGAATATCAATGCATTTCCTCATCCTTTCTTCTCTCTACCTTCTACTTCCTGTCACTCCCACTGCAACAATCACCTGTCACCCCTCTCGCCATCTCTGTCTTTCCTCATTGTCCACCCTCCCTCTGCGCTTTCCTCTTGCCCATCCTCGCTTGTCACCTGTCATCCTCTTCATCCCCTTCTTCTCTCCCTTCTGTCGTGGTTTCCCTCCTATTCAAGTTCACACCTCACAAGTTTCCGCTCGTCCGTACACTCGCTTGCCGTCCCTTAGGGGGGTTGCCCTGGTGACAGGTGGGATGGATGATAGAAAGGGCCCGGTGCCTCTGAGCTTCTCCTCCCCTCTTTGAACGCCACACACACAGCTAGCTGGCCGTCCACTAATGAATCCCACACCACCCTGGCTAGAACAGAGGCGGACCCACAGACACACACACAGTTTCAGGAATGAAAACCGTGTGGAAGTGTCATTCAAAACGTCTTGTGATCTGTCCCCTCTGTTCACCAGTGCATTCTGTACTGTAGTGGTGTATGAACACACACATGATATTTTAAAGTCTTTATTTCCACAAATTGATGCTGTATTGTACAAAGCTGTGATGAACATATCAGAAGCTGAACAGGGGAATTATCCTTGCATCGCATTATATGCATGCTTTATTGTTTAATGTTCTCCTTAAAGCAGTCTTGAGGATGGCAAGAGTTACTTTGATTAACACAAATCTGAATTTAATCACTCCTCTTCCCCCCCACGTTGCATTAGGTTGCATCACACACTTTACCATGCTTCTTGCTGTTGGTAAAAGCACTCTAGGGCATTTTGAAATTCTATGACTGGTGTCTCTCTGGCCTATGGCAAAACTTGCAGACAAAGGAACAATGTGCTGTAACTCGTTGCACATTTTCATGCGCCTGAATTTGAAAATATGCACTTTCGCTTGTGGCAAAAAGATAATTTGGGGCCAGACAAAATGAATAAATAAAACTTAACATTTTTAGAAACAAAAAAATACTAAAAAGCACACAAGGTTCCTGGCAAATTTTCACCCACAGTTACCATTTAGGTTTGGCCTATGTGACATAGTTTGGAAGACTTATCTTGCTAAAGCATTACGTCTGCGTCATCAGTATTATCAGTCATCAGCATATCTGCCATCTTGATATGTTGTCAAAGCAGTATAGCAGCTTTATAGTAATTGAGTAATAGGTATCTGTCCAATAAGGTTATTCATTTTGACATTTTATACTTCTATACTATACAATTACTATGTATTATGGGTCTTTTGTACAGTGTGTGAGTATGTCTCATCTTTAAAAGAGTGTTCATAAAATCAACGTTCTCTTATCGTCGGGCCACCATGGTACTGATCTTGAAGAAGCTTGCAATAGCCAGTTAGAATTTTAATATGACTGCTTATGGGTCAAACCCAACCTTTAGCTGCAGTTAAGTTGCAGTTTGGGCTTATTAACCTTTGACCACCCTGCATCTCCTACTATTTCCATTTGTCTGTGCACCTTCAATTATATCTGCACCACAAGTATGTGATTATCTTAAATAAATATTTCCCTCTTTTACTAAGCTTTTCATCACTTTCTTTCCTCTGTGCTCCCTGCAGCTGATGATGGGTGTGGCGGAACACTGCGGGGCCAGAGTGGGGTGATCACCACTCCCAATTACCCAGCTGAGTACAACAACAACGCTGACTGCACCTGGACCGTGCTGGCCGAGCCAGGAGACACCATTGCCTTGGTTTTCTCTGACTTTCAGCTGGAGGACGACTATGACCTGCTGGAGGTCAGCGGCACTGAGGGCTCTTCACAGTGGTGAGTAGTCAAGCTCCAGCAATTTGTCTGGAGAGCGAGCTGAGTTAGGGACAGGAAGGGAAGGGGAATCCACTGGTGCACCACCTGCCCACAGGCACTTTTGGAGATGAAGGAATGAGCTGGTTGTAAGTGGATGGGTGTTGGGTAGGTCCAGTGGAACTTAGCCAGCTTAAAGTGACTGTATTTGGATACGTAGCTGTCTGAGATGTCTCCGGGGAATAGCAGAGGAGCAGGAATCGATTCAAACGTCATGGTAATCAAATATCAAGTGCTTCTGGTAATATCTTTGAAATGAAAACAATAAATAGAGAGAAGTATTTATTTGATATCTAGTTCACAGCTTTTTACCCGTAGTGTATCATGTGGTCTGTTGTTTTAAAGTGTACTTTCAACAGTCAATCTTTGTCACACACCCTCACTCATTCTCTCAATTAGTCAGTCTCACAGAAACACACATGCTCAGCTCTAATGATGAAGAGGTAGGATATCCTGGTGTCAGTGTGGGTCTCTCACCATCTGTGGCAGCTCCTCCTCTCTTTGACAACTCTCTCAGCTCGGGAAGTAATTAGTGAGCTCGATTACCACCGCCAGCCGTATAGTGTTGTTTCACCCACACTCACACTCACACACACAGTCGAGCCCATATGGGCACAAATGGACATGTGCACATAAGTATCAACACTTTCAGCCAGACTTCCATTCGTTTGTGCTGGCACTCTGAGAACTCGTGCAAATAGATGTACTTTTTCACACTCTCTCTGCCACTTTGTCCCTTCCTCTCTCACAAGGCTAATGTTAGCATAAAACATATCCTGTACATGGGTTGAGTACAGGTTGATGGATGCACCTATTATAAAATCCACTGCATTTTCTTTGTCTTCAATGAAATATAAAAATGCAGGTTTAGTTTTCAGGAGCATGTAGGAGACAGGCAGTTCGGATAAACAAGAGAAGACCGAGGAGACTTTGAAGTTACAGCCACAGGCAGTTGGTAGGACGGGACAAGGGGTAGCATTGGCTGAGCTATTAAACACTTGAAACACACAGACACAGAGAAAGACAGAGGTATAGACTGTTGATAGAGGAAAAAGGTTCAGAAAGAATACATGAGAAGTCATCTTAGAGTGAGATGGCCCCTGGAAACTTACACACCCAGTGGTTAACAAAACACAGCAAAAACACTTCACAAGAAGTATCTGATTGACTCTGTGTGGTCTTAAAACTGAGAATTGTGCCTTGTAGCCTGATATTAAAGTCTCTTTGAATCTCTTCTTGGCCAACTGAGAGTTGATCACTTCCCAGACTCCCACAGACTACAGCCTGACTATGCTTTGCACATTTTACAATGTAATCAGTTTCTTGTCTCAGACTTGTTTTCGTGTGGGGTGCCCAAATCTCTACTGAGTGTGTCATCTTTGTGGCGATTGTTGCGGCGGCGTCTGTGGTGGAGCACCATGGTGTTCTTAAAGAGCAAGGGAAAACAGTTGGAAGAAAGTGACTAGAAAAGAGGGAGAAGGGCTATTGGCAAGCGATGCAGAGTGCATGTCACAGTTGATCATGCACATTGCAAGGAAAAGACAGAGGACAGAGGACACGGTGCAGACATGCTGGCATGCTTCTATTGTTAAATTTTTTGTCTGGTCATGCTGGCTTGGGTTTGAGTTTTGACATCGAAAGTGATGTTTTCAACACTATAACTTTATTTTTTGAGGTGTCTTAAGTAGTTTTAATTTATAAAATAATTTTAGAGTTTTTTTTTTTAGAGTTAGCAGGAAGGAGTAGGGCCGGCAAAGGGAGTGACAGGGTCAAGCAGTAAGAATCAGCAGACACCATTGGAGAGAAGTGAAGAGGAGGGCAGGACCTTTAGAAGACAAGATGGGCGTGGAAGTGAAAAAACTAGATAGAAGAATGGAGGGCAAACAACTTCCCAGCTGGTGGCCAATTAGATAGGTCAAGAGGAGTGCTGTGATGGTGCAGACCTAAAACCCACATCCTCTCAGTAAATGGCTCAGTGAGCTTGCCACTCTGTGGGACTTGGTGATTGTGCTCTCTCTCACACCATATAATTAGACTGGTCTGTGATTTAATCACACTGGTTTATATTTGTTTATATTTTTTATTTCTGCTATTAACTATGAATTAGGGTTTACAATCATCTTTCAAGGGTAATATCTCTTATCTGAATTTAGAAGGCACAGTGATTTCATAGCTATAAAGTGTGAATAGTGTTGGCATACCACCATCCCACTGGCTACTTAATTCAAACTGCAGAGTTTTAGGAGCAGTATTGATTGATACCTGACGGACAGGTTGAGTGGTCCTGTAGAAGAAAAGAGGCCAGGGATCAGGGTCAAAACCATGCTTCCCCGATCAATCCTCAACCGCTCCAAGAAAGCAGCTCAAGTTTGCATGCTCCGTGTTCTCTTGTTTGTGTGTCTGTGTGTGGGTTTTGAAAGGAAGAGAATGAGCCAGAATAAACAACATCAATCACCATCAAGAACACCACCCCTTTGCATATGTGAATCTGATCTTGTTCACTTACATTCTTGTTTACCGTACCATCCACTGCTTTGATTGGCGGCCTTGCAGAGTTAGCATTCTGAAGAGGCAGCAGGAGAAGACAGCCTTGAAAACTGACTTCAGGAGCTGAGATGTGCATGTGGAATGGATTGAACGTGGCAGTGGGAAGGGCTGGTAAAACCGGCAACTGCATTTCCCCTTCCTCTTTGCATTACCCCAACAGGACTTCTTCTGTGTTGCTTGCCCAGGGGAACACATTACTCTGCCATTACACTGTTTGCATCCACATTGATTTTCTTCGCCATCACCATCCACTTTGAGGCAATGTAAATAACGCCTGACACTCGCCAATTGCCAGATGCTGATTCTTTCGCTTGCTACTAAGTGGAACTCACAGCTATTTGACTTGTAATTTTCTGTGGCGCTCAATTGTTTTGCAAAGGACCATAATACATTTTCATCTGCCAGTAGTGCTCCCTTGATATATTGAAATCAAGTCTTGCACCTTGGATACTGTAAATAGAGAGCATAAAGTGCAAGCATTTGGAGTTGAAAGCACTCTGAATATTGCCATTACTCCCTTGGTTCTACAAAAAAAATTTGACGCATCACAGTTCAGTGGTTGCACCATTTTACAGAAAGTGTTTCCAAACAAAACTTATGTCTTTGTTTTCCGCTCTGGCAACTTTTACAAACTGTAGTTCCCATGAGGGTTATCTTTTCTTTTTCTTCTTCATGCAACCCTTCGCTGACGAGACAAAGCTTTCGGTTTGGAGATCTGAGAGCCATATGAGCTTCGATCCCTCGAGGTAGCCTCCCATTCCTTGACTTCTCTCTTTTAATCCTATACCCTATGGACTTGAGACACTGACATTTAGCGAGCATATGGATTATCCCGGCAGTGCTGATATGTGTCAGCTTGTCCCAACCCGTGGAGGGAGCACGTCTGTGTGTGAGTGAGGCAGATAGAGATAAAGAGTTGTTGGAGGAGAGTACAGAACACTGGATATATATTGATTGGCTGTTAGGTTGACTCACCTGAGAGTGAGTGAATGGTCTTCAGAACAGCTTTTTAAGTCTAGGGGCTGTTTTCTCCAGTTTCCGATGGGAGTTACAGCAATATGGGTACGTTTCACTTTTGTGGGGATAAATGCCTTAACTTTTGTTTTTGTATTTTCAAAGAGATTGGAAGTTGTTTTTTTTCATGTTGGGGCTCATGAGATTTAAGTCTGGGTTTACTGAAGCTCAGATTCAGTAATAATTTACCTGAGATGATCCATTGCCAGACTTTTGTGCATTGCTGAGTACCTATGCATAGCATTAAAGTGTGTATATTTACACTTGTATGTAAATGGGTTTGTGTGCATACCAACTGCTTTTTACCATGCGGGGTAACTCTTTCCTAATGGGACTTCACAGCGGCGTCCATCATGTCAAGCTATTGGCTGCCAGATGTATCCCCCTTTTAAGTATTTCCTGTAATAAAACAGTCGCAGTGAAAGTGTGTATGAAAGTGAGTGATTGTTCAACATATCCTCTGACCATTGTTTGCCAGGCAGTACAAGAATATGTGGTCACCCACCTGTGATCCCCGAAGTCCACTACTTGAAGACATAATTTATTGTACGTTTGGACTCAAAGGCAGTTATTTCCAGCAAGGGAATACAGGGTATTGGCAGCGTATGCAGGGGAACTTTGCATAGATGTGTTTTTAAATGAATACTGTGTGATGGTTGAGTGGGCGTATATTCTCTGTGTGAATGTTGAATGCATTTTCTTTCCATTTCTTATGCTTTGGCCTTATTCTCAAAACACAGACAGGTGGAGTAAAGGAAGTGTTTTGCTTTGGAGCTTTATCGGTAATTCACCACAGCATCACTAGTCTGGTCACGTCTAGGGTCTGACTCTCGCGTTTCTCTCACTTTTGCTGTCTCTCTCTTTATCTTTCTCAGTCAGTCTCTCTCTCTCCCTGCTATGTGGGTGTCGTAAAGTATCTGAGTGGATAATTTGGTCTGAATGTCATTTCATTACAATATAATTATACATGCTATAGTCATTTACTGTAAGTGGGGCTCTTTTCATAAAACCCACATACAAATCCAAAACAAAATTAAACTAAGGATAAAGCGTACTTTGCTTCCGTTAAAGTTTTCCAGAATCCAGAGTTTAAGATGCAGCCCAAGGTATTCGTAAAGTGCATGTCAAAAGATTTGCTTTTGATTTGTGCATTCAAAAACACCGGTTACTGTTGACTCATGTATTCCCCTAACTTTGCATGTCTGTTGCAATGGCGGTGATGTGCATATCTGAAAGCCCACAACTATACTTCTCTAAACTTTACAATGGAGAAATCTCATGCGGAGATAACCATTGGTTGAGATGGAAATGTCTCACGGATGATGTGAGGGATGGTAATGAAGCCCTGATGCACGTCAAGGATCATCACGTCAAAGACAACAACAAAAAAGAGCCCCCAGATCGCGTTGTGTTATATATTCCAGCCGCATCTATCACATCGTCTTATCTTGCTGGATCTAGATCCCTGTCTGTTTCTCTCTGACCTACACGTTCTTTCCTTCTCTGTCTACCTCCACAGAGTCTCTCGACTCGTCTACCACTTTACCTTTCCCTATTCTCCAGCCTGCAGATGACTTTCAGACCTGCAGCTGTTCTTGCTCAGGTTCTTAAAAGGTGAATTGTGCAAAACCCATAATTCTGTTTTTCTTTTCTTTTCTTTTTTTTACTATTTAATTTAATTTAGGAAATTAATTAAGATGTGTTTTTGACACACATGGGTTTTTCTTTTGCCATAATCAAAGTACACAGTAAAAGATAGTCAGTCAGATAGTGTTGTGGGAGGGACATTAAGTCCGACTCAGTGGTGAGTGAAACAATCTGTACTTGTACAGGTGTTAATGATAAATCAGAATCAATTATAATCTTTTGTATAAAAAAAAAAAAAAAAAAGTGGACAAACAATAGAGCTCTTTACACCATTGTATAATTGCACCTGTTTCCATCATTAAGGAAAGCAGGGATTCATGATGTCTCCTGATTTTCCATCAAATGTATAGGTTTAGTGAGTGATGTGTTGTCGTATTACCAGCGTGTTGTGTTTTCTGTTGAACAGATAATGAGTATGTATTTTGTACTTAAATACTGGGTTAGTCTGTGGAAAGAATCAGTGTTAGTGTTCAGTTGAAAAATAATGTTCTGGAAAGAACTTCTGAATTGCTTCTCTGTAAAACCAGGTTTTTATTTCAATTTGCTTTCAATAGCTTTCAAAATGAATTTCAAAAATTATTTCAGAAAGAGATGTCTTTTTTTCCCATTTGTCACCTTTTTTCCGCATCGCCAGGTTTATACATTTAACACTATAATTCAGTGCTCGACCATAGGATCAGTAGCTGTGTTTGCCATTCTCTCCACCACAGCCCAGTCTCTTTGTCCGAGTCATGATTTATCAAAAGCAGCACTTGGTTGAGGACTCAATCTGCAACGTGCCATCGATCAAAACTGCAGTTATGAACTTTGTGCCACCCGCCAAGAAATGCTCCAGCTGAACATTATCTCCAACACCTGGTGCCTTGCTGCAGATTGGCTCACCCCAGCACTCCACACTTTGTTACTCCCTCTGTCAAATTGTTCAGGCTAAGAGCTGGATAGCGGAGGGAAATAAGAGTGCACAAAGCAAGGTTAGTGAAAATGGGCTAAAGCATACCCATGTATTCTAGCAACCTTCCCGGCTTGCTTGTGTGTTTTCAGTTATATTGTCAAAATGACACCACACCAAATGAATAAGGGAAGGCATTCTATTCTTCATTATTACATATCATTAATTGTCATTGATCGTCTGTGTTATGTTAAAAAACAGCAGGTGCAGCAATTTACTAGGCAATATTTAGTCAACGCTATAAACCAGCTCCCCTGAGACAAGCAGCCTGGATAGCAATGTGTCTGTGTAAGCATGTCTAGCCATGTGTTACCTCACCCCCATCCCAGTGAGACCAGAGAACACTCAGAGGTTAGAGGTAATGGCCCAGATCACTGTGCCCTGACTGGGTGTCTCTTTAGTTATGTTTACTAAGCACTGCACCATTGGGATCCAATCTGTCGCTTTTTACAGTCCCACAGATGCACTAATGGCTTATGATTTGTACACAGAGACATATTTGAAGGCATGCACATTGGCGCCCTGGGCTTGCAAATGGATTAGAATTCTTTCTTTTTTTAGATTCATTATTTAATTTATGCGTCAAAATGTTTTTTCATCATGTCCTTATGGGATTACTTTGATACTGAATGTCAATATCTACTGTACTGTAATACATGTATGACAATTAGAAAATATAGTTGTAAATAATCCTCTTATCCAATGTTTTTCTCTTGATCTACAATCCCCAACACGCTTTATTCTGATCTTTAGGACGTTGGAGCATGGGGTCTGTTTATCCTCTTTACTTAACAGTGCCGTCTGTCTTCCTACGTATACAATTTGATTAATTATAGTAAGAGAGGAGTTGCGGAACTGTTGATACGGTAAGTTCAAGGATCAGCGTAGTCAAAACTACAATCTCCAGTCCCTGTGTCTTTCATCATCTATTCT
>NC_041344.1:23102383-23104883 GCF_004354835.1 Perca flavescens | reverse complement strand
ACCAAAATAGAACTTTTTGGCCTCAACTCAACTCGTCGTGTTTTACAACCTAAAGAACACCATGCATGGTGGTGGCAACATCATGCTTTGGGGTGACAAGGGGACGGGACAACTCCATCGTATTGAGGGGAGGATGGACGGGCCATGTATCGTGGAATTCTGGACCGCCATTTGAAGATGGGTTTAGGAAAATAAGCACACCGCCAAAGCAACAAAAGAGTGGTGAATTTCAAGGTTCTGGAGTGGCCTAGCCAAACCTGAATCGATTGAAAATCTTTGGATGCCATGTTGACAATCAGAACCTGGAATGTCTGCAGTGGGCCAACATCCCTCTTGCACAAACCTTGTCACCAACTATAAAAAACCCATCTGTGCTGGCCAATAATGGCTTTTCTACAAAATATTAACATGCTGTTTGTCGGGGTCAAATACTTGTTTTTCCTCATCAGATGGTTATCAATTTTAATAAATTCATATGATGTGATTTTCTGGAACATATGATTAAAATTGTAGATTTCTGCATTCTTGGGCAAACCTCCAAAAAGAGCCTGTTACAGTAAGTCTGTTTCTCCCTGCCGTTGTTTTTTTATATTGAAACCGGGCTGGTTAAAAACTTAACTGAGGTTATGCTGGTCTAGCAGAGGTCTGCTGGAACAAGCGCTAATGTCAGCTGTCCTAGCTAACGTTAGAATCTATGGGAAAGACAACGGCAGAGAGAAACCAACTCTCGGACAGAGAGCGAGGCAAGGAGGGACTTGTCAAGTGCAAGTAGCTCTACAATAATATAGGATTTTAACCCATTTTAAATAGTAAATTGAAAATAGAAAATCAATATGTGGCGGTCAATGTTGAAATTGGTGGGCCACCACAAAAATATCAATGTATGGGAAACACTGGGATATGGACAGAATAGCATCTCTAACTAGTAGCTGACATTGTTGATCACGGCAAACTGATTGAAACGTAATTACAACATGGACTTAAATTCACTGTTCAACAGCTTAGTGCCTTGAAGCAGAGCAGTTTTGGAATTTTTAAATAAGAATCACAAGAATATATTATTGGTCTTTTTTTATTTATTCTTTTAACATTCTCAGTAGCAGAGCTGCCACATTATTTCCATTGGGTTGTTAAACTTTGTGCCCTGTAGATCGACTGCAGCACCACCTGGGAACTCCTTGCTCTGCGAGAAGCTCTGGTAATGATATTCTTGCATTTAGCTCACTTATTGCATCTAAATTAAATTTGGGAATTGTAAGGGAGTGCAGGAAACTGAGACTATAACTTGCATTTACTGAGCTCTGAGTGGTGTACATAGTTCTTCACAGTATTTTCTCAAGCAATCATTAATTTTAATTGGGCAACTATAGGGCCTTAATGAGCTTAAATGTTGTGAATGGCTCTGCTGGCATCTCAGCTGTCATGCAAGCATGGGCCAAGGTTTATCTCCCACTTCAAACTGTTCATGTCGCTTTCTTATTCATATTTTAATTCCATAATGTCCTTAAAAGGTAAATCAGCCCTGAGTCACAATAGGCAGAAAATGCTGCTGCACCAATTTCTGTGTTAGCTATCTCTTAAGCGTGTTGCTTGCTATCAAAGGAGGGATTATAGTGTTGACTTCTGACACGTGACAGGACAGCATTTACAGTGGTGTGACCATAAGGGAAACGGATGTGACTAAGCCAACTTATCAACTACGCCACCTTGGGACTTCCATCTTTATTTTACCTAGGGATGCACCGAACCCAGATTTTATAATCCCATAAAGTAGGCTACCCCCACGCTCTATTCACATCGTAGGAAAGTACATTGCTACCGCCAGATGAGTGACAATTTTGTTTTGCAAACTTTCGCTAACCAGTGTATGATGAAGGCATGTTGGGTGGGTGAAATTAGAAAGCTACCGTTGGGTAACGAGCAGCAGCCGGCCGTTCGGTTGCTCTGCTCCCGTTGTAGGAAGACTCATTGCCAGAGAGAACGCTGACAGCCTGGGAGAGACACGGTCTGGTTAACACAAGTTTTTAGCTGTGACTGTCCTTCCTTTGCCGTACCTGAAGTTGCTGCATTTTGGCTGCTGTCTGGAGATTCCTTCATGCACAACTCGTATTCTTTCGGATGTTTCATACGCAAATGTCTTAACAGCGGCGATGTTGTGTATTGTTTAGGGTCCTCGTCACGACGAGACCAATCGGCATTGCAAATTGAACATGTAGCTCGACTTGAATCCCCTTCTTTTGACTGAAAGTACTGCCAAACAACACCTTTTCTGCTCACAAGTTCCATTTTCACTTTCTCACAGCCTACTGCCGTTGCTAGGTTGCTACTGCATTCCGTCTAGCTCCAGCTACGTCATTACGTAGACCAATTAACTCTACAAAGAGTAGTGAAGTAACAAGATAGTTCAGTCCAAGATGGCGGAGCTGCAGCTCTGTCATGGGTACGTTTGTTTGCAATGGAATGTTCTATTGAGTTTCGCCTCTTGTTACTTATAGTCTTT